>NW_017670750.1:336892-352444 GCF_001879085.1 Nicotiana attenuata
GGCTCTTCCCAATGATGGATGGCGTGACAACCTTCTTAAGGGTTTGAGTCCGTTTTTCTTTTTCTTTTCTTCTTTTGTTTTTATTTATTCTTCTTTTTTTTCATTTTTTTTTAAAATACAAAATTAAAACTAACCAAAACCTGATTTAACCCTAAAATTAAAATAATTAATTTCTAAAATAAACTACATACTAGTTTAAAAAGAAAACTTAGGGAAAAATCAAAAAGTAAAGTAAAACAATGCAAAAAGACTATTTTGTTATTTTCTCTTATTTTTTGTAATTTTAATTAACTAATGAAAATGTATAAATGAGGTTTTAAATGCAAGTATGCTATTTTTGTATTTTTTTCATGAGTTATATCAAATAAAAATGCACACAATCACAAAATCCAATTAATTCCCTAAAATTCAAAGAAAAATCCTAATTTTAATGAATTCTATAGGAGTAATTTAAGCGAGGCAAAAATCACGTGCTCACAACTAGGGCTCTGTTGCCTGTATGAGCACCGCAATTGCTTTCGTGTACTTATTCGAGCATGCGCCTCGTCTGATTCGGCCCTAGGAATTTAGCCAAGGGGCCTCCGAACGTTCTCTTATATAGGTCGTGATTTAAGATGTTGTACCTCGCCGCCTGCATCCGAAGCTTTTTGGCTTCTTTTTTATCTTGATGGAGTACTCCTTCCTGCAAATATGTTATGATGCGCTTGCGCCAGTCCCAAGTCAAATTTATGGAATGTACCTCAAGTCGGTCTATTGATGAGTGAAGGAGGGTGACCACATTCTCCTTGGTGATATTTCTGGTTGCTGCTGCCAGTTTGGCGAGGCCATCTGCTTCGATGTTTTGCGCTCGAGGTATCTGGTCGAGTCAACATTCATCGAATTCTAGCAGTAATTTATGAATTTCTGCTTGATATTTCTGTAGCCTCTGCTCCTTGATTTGAAAAGTCCCTATAACTTGGTTGACGACAAAATGTGAGTCGCATCTGAGGATGACTCGTCGTGCTCCGTATTTGAGGGCTAGATTTAATCCTGCAATCACGGCCTCATACTCGGCCTCATTGTTAGTCATTTCGGGGCACTGTATGGATTGGAAAATAACTTCGCCTGTTGGGACTTCAAGTACGAGTCCCAGTCCGGAACCCGTCGCATTAGATGCCCGGTCGGTTAAAGGACCCAGAGGTCGGGTTGCCCAGGAGAGGTATGAAATGTTTCCTGCTCGACCTCGGACAATATTTTGACACTGAAGTCGGCGACGAAGTCGGCGAGTACCTGCAATTTTATCGCTATTCGCGGTTGATATATTATATCGTGCTCGCTCAATTCTATGGCCCAATTGGCCAATATTCCCGACAATTCGAGTTTATGCAGGATGCTCAGAAAGGGGAAGGTTGTCACTACTGATATGGGGTGGCGTTGAAAATATGGTCTAAGCTTTCGCTACGACCAGTGCCAGAGCTAGCTTCTCGAGGTGGGGATACCTCATTATGGCGTCGACCAGGGTTTTGCTGACATAATAGATCGGAGATTGCGTACCTTTGTTTTTGCAGACCAGTACCGCGCTTACCGCGACTTTCGAAACGGCCAGGTAGACTAGGAGGCGCCCGCCAAGTTCTGCTTTGGCGAGTAGTGGGGGCGAGGACAAGTATGTCTTTAGCTCTCTTAGGGCCTCGATGCATTCCGAATTCCACTGGAGCCTGTTGTCTTTTTTCAGCACATTGAAAACTTGTGGCATCAATCGGATGACCGTGAGATGAATCTCGACAGGGCGGCTATCCGGCCAGTCAGCTTTTGCACCTGCTTTTTGCTGTTTAATACTTCAGGTATTCCTTCGATGGCCTTGATCTTGTTTGGGTTGACTTCGATGCCTCTTTGTGATACCAAGAAACTGAGAAATTTGCCCGAGGTTACGCCGAAGGCGCATTTTTCGGGATTCAGTTTCATGTTGTACCGTCTTAGTATGTTGAAGGCCTCTGTAAGGTGGTCGATGTGGTCTTCTTTCCTTTTTTATTTGACCAACATGTCGTCGATGTAAACTTTCATTTTTTTGCCGAGTTGATCTTTGAACATCTTGGTGACCAACCTTTGCTACGTTGCCCCCGCGTTCTTCAACCCGAACAACATGACTTTGTAGCAGTACGTTCCCTGATGGGTGATGAATAGTTTTCTTTTGATCCTCCTCCTCCATGAGGATTTGGTTGTAACCCGAGTAGGCGTCCAAGAAGCTTAGCAACTCGTGTCCTGCTGTTGTGTCGATGAGCTGGTCGATATGCGGCAATGGAAAGGAGTCTTTTGGGCATGCCTTGTTTAGGTCCGTGAAGTCTATGCACATCCGCCATTTCCTATTTTTCTTTTTTACCATGACCATGTTGGCGACCCTTTTGGGGTATTTTGATTCTCGGATGGAACCGTTTGCGAGGATCTTATCCACTTCGTCACTTACGGCCTCGTTGATTGCGGCATTAAATTTCCTTCTTATCTGCCGTACTGGTGGATAGAGTGGGTCGACATTCAACTTCTGTGTAGCGATGTCTTTCGGGATGCCTAGCATATCTGAATGGGAGTAGGCAAACAAATCAGCATTGTCAATTAAGAATTTATGAAATTTACCTGGTTCTGAGAGATTGTGCCCGATGTAAGCCTTTTTTGTGTTGTCGCTGTTGTTTAGTTGGACGGGATCGAGATCTTCTATTGTCGACTCAAAAGCTTCCACGATGTCGGAATCCTTGATAACGTCTGTCTGTGCGTCGGACTTGGTTCCCAACATCGCTAATTGCTATGCCTCCGCGTTTGTTCCCATTAGTTGTTGGGTGTGTGTGCAATCTTGGGAGATACGATAGCATTCTTGAGCAGTGCGTTGTTCGCCTCGGATGTTAAATATTCCCGATGGAGTAGGGAACTTGATTACTTGATATAGGCTTGACGGGATGGCCCTCATGGCGTGTATCCATGGTCGTCTTATGATGGCGTTGTAGGGTATATCTTGGTCCATGATATGAAATGTTGTTTCTAGGTTGGTAGCGTTATTTCTCCAGAAGTTCGCTCAACTGCATTATTAAAACCCGTTAGTGTTATGTAATGCGGTATTATCTTATCCTCGAATCGCATCTGTACAAGGACTCGAGGATGGATAATACACGCGCCACTTCCGTCGTCTACCATTATTATTTTCACATCAGTATCTGAAATACGTAATGTAATAACAAGAGCATCGAAGTGAGGGAAAGTCAAACTGTCGGTATCAGGCTTATCGAAGATGCTACTGTCTTTGAGGTCATCACACCGTTCGTGGGTGATCGACCGCTTGAGTTTGTGTGCAGTGGTGAATTCCACATAGTTGATCGCTGCCTCGTCGCCTCCGCTGACGATCATTTGGACAGTACGAGCAGTGGAGGGTGGCTTTAGAGGCCCCTGGTGCTGTTCACGTCCGCGACCGAAGTTGGCTCGTCCCCGGTCGCTCATTAATTTACAGGTGCTCTTGGTTCAGCATTCTTACTACCTCTTGCCGCAGACCTATGCAGTCCTCGATTTTGTTAACCCGCTCCTGGTGAAATTCACAGAGGGCGTCCGACTTCCGAGCATTCAGGTCAGACTTCATTTTTTGCGGCCATTTCACCTTCGTGCCGAGCTTCTCTAGTGTATACACTATTTCTAAAGGGGAGACACAAAAATTGTGAGCAGATAAGAGCGGAGGCATACCTCTTTCGTATCACTGAGTCCCGGTGTGCGGCCTGGGAAGCCCTTCTGTGTGCCGAGGAGGTGGTGGGACGGCTGTTTGGATGTAGGGCTGATATCTTTCTCGGTAGAGATGGGGACCCGACTGATCCCTTCGACCGTCGTTACTACGATCTTTCCTCAATTCTGCTTGAACTGACGTCAGCCGTTGGGTCGGACCATTGAGATCGTCCTCGTCGGCTCTCACCTCGGCGCAATAGGCATTGTGGATTTCTTCCCAAGTGGTGGGGGGGTATTTCATGATCCTGCTTAATAGTTTTCTGGTTGCTCTCGACCCGCTCCTGCTCAACCCGTTCTGGAAGGCTACTACCGTCATCCCTTCTGATACATTTGGTAGGCTCATTTTCACCCTGTTAAAATGGACGAGGAAGTCCCTGAGTCCCTCGCCAGGCGATTGCCTCACGGCAAATATGTCATTCACCCTGGCTTCCGCCTTTTTAGCCCCTGCATGAGCGGTAACAAACTTGTCGGCCATTTCCTCGAATGTTGCTATTGACCGTGCCGGCAGTTGTGAGTACCGGGTTAGGGCTCCCCCTGTTAGGGTTTCACCGAACTTTTTCAGTAGCACCGATGGAACTTGCTCCTTCAAAAGATCGTTTCCCTTCACCGTTATGGCGTAGTGGACGATATGGTCTTCTGGGTCTGTAGTGCCATCGTATATTTTCAAGTATGGTGGCATTTTGAAGGTTTTGGGAATGGCATGGGGAGTTGCTTCCTCGCTGTACGGTTGTTCGACGAATCGACCAACGTCTTGTTTCAGTAGCAACTTTGGGGCGCCTGGTATCTTGTCGACCCTTTCTTGATGCTCCTTCATCTGGTCACGGAGTGCCTTGTTTTCGTTTTCCATATCTTCCATTTTCTTTTGAATGGCTGCGAGTGCATCATCACCCGCATCAGCAGTGGTGTAAGTGTTACCTGTTTGGGGGATGGGCTGTTCGCCAGTTGTTGTTTGTGATGTCTACTTGTGCGGTGTTTCTGTTCTCCCTTTTAATGGGTTTGTCGAGTATGTTGTTTAGAGTACTTGTCAGCCACTCTTCCAGTAGTTTATTCACTGCCGGTGGTGCTTCCTCAATTATTGACGTGGAGGCTCCTCTTTCGCGTAAAGCTGTTACGCTTTCGCGAGGGGGAGGTGAAACGCTCCGCCTGAACAAGCATTTGGTGTCGCGTTCTCGTTGTCTTCCCTGCCATCTTCGTTGATGGTGTTCAAGATGTTGGTAGTGACACCTACTATCATTTTCAACCTCGCGTCTTCTTTTCCTGCCAATGTTAGTTTGTACAAACGAGGAAGAGATGTCTTTCTTTCTTTCTTTTTTTTATGATCTAGAAAGAACTATAGTTTCAACTAAAAAGCTCCCCACAGACGGTGCCAAATTGTTTTAGCAAATAATTACTAAACCAATCAAGAATAAATTAAAAGGGTGAATCTCAGTTGAACTTAATAAATTCTAGACTAAGTAAAGCAATGTTCTTGTATGACGAATTGGGGTTAGGAATATTAAATAACGAATTTAATATGCTATAATTGACAAGATATGTAATATCATAAATGTATAATAAATGCGAGAATGATGAGGGTTATAGTGTAAAGGAATCGTCACCCAATGATTGTGCGATTGGGTGTTTCCTTTCTCTGACGACGTGGAAAGGTAAGTAATAAATCTGAGTTATGGGATCTTGAGATTTGTGGATAAAGATTGAACAACATGTGCTTGAATAAAAAGAATAAGACAACTCTTTCGTATATTATTCTCTCAACTTTACAATATGTCTCAGTTCTCAAAAAGGCAAATCCACATTTGTTCCCCATCTCTATTTATAAGGGACATTCCCAAAAATCCCTAAAAAGTACAACATAAAAGAATATCCAAAGGAATATTCTTCTTATCTATTTCTGTGTTTAAGCTACCGTTACTATCCTATATCAGCTACCTGCTTCTAGTCGTCTGCCTTCATTACGACGGCCGTTTTGTCTCTGTGTCGTGGTCAACCCCGTCCTATGTTCTGCTTATCTGTTGTCGTCGTTACCAAATTCGGACATATACAATAACCACTTCCGATATTAGTTAGTGGAGGAGAAACGTGAAATTACTTAACAACCCCTCACCTTAGTACACTAAACTACCCCTAACTCAATACGCTCCATGCTTTTTAGCGGGCAATATCTTCATGATCGTCAATAGTTTATCTAATCCTTAGTTGTTTCCCAGTTAGGTGAATATTTTTCTTGCTTTGTCGTCTTCCACATGGTTGAATCATATTAGGTTCCATTATTTTTTTCACATTTCGAAAGCAAGTAAACCAAATCCCTAGTACATATATAATGTTGGCCTTAATTTGTTGCATTAATTACGGATGGCAAAAGAAAACCACGAAAAGCAAAACAAATTGTAAAAACGGAGGGTAGACTTTGATTTACTGTTTTGCCAGAAAGCAAGTGGTTCAAACTTTATTTTCCACGCTATTTATCAACCTTGTTGTTCGAAGTAAAGTTTCTTCTCTAAGGTGGTGGGAAAATTGAATACCCCACTTTCACTTCTCTTTTTTTATTTATCTTACCTTTTTCTTTTTGACTTTTTGTTTGTGTACTAAACCCTTGTAATCTTGATTGTTACTTTATTTCTTTAGTATTACACAAACTGTTACTACTAGCTAGTCCAAAAGGAAGATGAATTCCCTTTTTTTCTTGAAACAATCAAAGTATTTGGCCATTTCTATATGAAGAATTTTGCTATGGTGTCATTAGAAGAGAGGCAATCACTGTTTTAAACTATTACTATATTGGTATGAAGAGGCGTGCCAAAGCATGTGACAATGAGCTTTATTTTGGAAGACTAGCTAGTATCCATAACATGATTGTCGTATCTGATACTGAACCTATGCTTCAGACATTTTCTGTTTCTCTTGTCTCCATAAAATTTGGAAACTGGTCAAATTTTATTTTGAATCTGGTCAAAGGTTTCCAAATTTTTATTGTTCCCTTGCTTTTCTTTTCCTTGTCACTCATTTATTTTTATTCTTCTTTTGGGCTTTTCTGATTTCCTGGCAATTTATTTACTACTGAACTATTTTCTAAAAGACTACAGAACTGACTCTTGGACAAAGTTTTGAATAGTTGATTACTTAGGGCACGTTTCGCAATAAAATAATTTCACTTTTTTTTCGAAATTTTTTCACTTTTTACGGAATCATTTTTTGCCCATAAAAATTTCAAATTTTCATTTGAAGTTGAATTTCGAAATTTTTCGAATTTTTAAAAAAACTCCAAAAATATAGTTTTTCAAGATTTTCACTTTAAATCACTCACAAAAAAATAAAATAGCTTCAAATTGTATTCATGTACAAACATACCTCTAATTTTCCAATATCATTTTCACTTGAATATTTTTTTACTTTTTGTCGGAAATTACACTATATTGTTACATAAAAAAATTTATTTTATGTATATTTATTATACATTGACTCCCCTTAATTTTATGATGTATTTAAATTCTTTTATTTGGCAAACGTCCACTTAGCTTTCAAAAGAAAAATGGTTGCCACACATAAGTGCTCGTATATTAGGTCTTACTAGAAGATTCAATGCGTGTGCATTTTTCCGTTTTTGATTTATAGCCGCACTTCTATTTAAAACTCAACCACTTAATGCAGAAATAAGCCAAAACAACAACAAAGTAAAACCGATGCCGGACGGTTGGCACAAGGATTAAATAGAATTGATGAAACGAAAGTACGAAACTAATTAGGAATTGCATTTGGGATCAAATCTAAATTCATCAATTGTTTCAGTACTGGAAGGTCAAAATTAAAGACTATGAGCTGAGGTCTAATTATTCTATTGGAAGATTAAAATTGTATAAGAATTAAGAAGTAGGTAGAGACATGATATTCTGCAATATTGCTTGGCATAATTCATAAGTTAGTTATACGTTTCCTAATTTGTATGGAGTTAAAATGATACACATGTAGCTTTTTAGTGTGCCTCTTCAATTACAAATTTGATGGAGTTAAACATTGGTAGTTGAACTTCTTCCATTTTTTCAAAACACTTATTATGAGCAGTTATGGGTAGTTATTATATAAACAAATATTTAAATCGTGTTTCATCTTTACTTTTACGTTCATTGCTCACTATTATTGTGTATTGTCTTCTACAACTTCTAATACATAGTATAATATAGACAGAGAGAGTCACACAATATTCAAAAATAAATACATATATTGATGTATATATCAACACTTCTGAACTTGCCTTTCTCTAAATTCTAAAACCAACAGAACCGCATAAAGTCCCAACTGCTGAGAATGGCAGACCGAGGTTGTATTTGACAATCAAGTCAAAAAGGATAAAAGTAAATTTAAAAAAAAAAAAAAGGAAAAGGTAAAAAAAAAAATTGAAGGGAGGCAAAAAGACAATAAAAGTGCAACGCCCCTAGTCATATATTAGGACCTACACTTTCTGTCCTTTCTTTAATTTTCCTCCTTCATTACATGGTTTTTCTTCAAATCTCATATCATTTTTAATTTTTTGTCTAAAACCAAACTTTAGAAAAATAAGACCAAGTTAAATAATTTCCCTTAATCAGCAACGAGAACCCTTTCGGCAATTGAGAGCACCAGAACCAGATACTAAATTGCTGACCAAAGAAGAAGGCCTTGCACTTAAACTTGAAGCCTTAGCATAACTTGATGATTTAGCTCCAGCTCCTGATTGTGTAAAATATGCACCATTTAACATTAAATCTCCTTCAGTCCTCCAATTCCAATTTTTCCATTCACTTTCTGGAGCATCCTCGTGTTTCGTTACCTACATATATATACAATTCCAATAAATATTTTACCTTAAAACTAAAGCAAAAAAAATGTAAAACCTAAGTTGGAGAACTTTATTAAAACAAGTGATGCTGACCTCTTTGCTAAACCTAATATCAGGGGCAAGAAATCTGTTCCCTTGGCTATTGATGGTGGGACTAGCACTTCCACCAATTGCATACATTTCCCAATGGGTGTAGTCATTGTTCACCACATGGAAATAACCATGTCTACATCTGCATATTCCAAAAGGCCGCCAATAATTCATTAAATTCTACGTACACTGTACAAACATACCCCACTGTAAATCCTAACTACTGTTTTTTCGTCATTTAGAATACACAACCAAATTTCGATGTATCCTTTGCTTAACACATGCACCGCTTAAACAGGGCTAGAAAATTATTTATATAATCATATGCCATAAAGTAGTTGCAGATAAATCTTCGTTATACGCATTAACCATTTGCAAAAACGGTAAAAATCTATTGTTACTGCAAGTTAAAATCCATTGTTAGTATAAAAAAATCTTTACACTTTCGAGATATAAAGGGCAGTTCAGTGCACTAAGCTCTCGTTATGTACGGGGTCTAGGGAAGGACCAGACCACAAGAGTCTATTGTACGCAATTTTACCCTGCATTTCTGCAAGAGACTGTTTCCACGGCTTGAGCCTATGGTCACATGGTAACAACTTTACCAGTTACGCCACGGCTCCCCTTCCTTTACAATTTCATTGTATGAAACTTAAGTCGTTAAAAGAAATATTGTGTATAGTGATCATTTACTTCTTTTTAAATTTTTACCTTGGCATTCGTTGGACAAGGCCTTCGCCAAAGTGATTGAAAGCAATGGTAACTTGCATATTTTTGTCTTGAACATAAGAATCACTGTGTCCCAAGAGCATAACTTTATCATGGTGAGTCATGAAATTATTAGAAATTGTAATAGCTGTGGACCCCATAATGGCGTCAATCAAGCCGTCTTTGCAGTTAGACAAAGAGCAATGATCCACCCAAACATGGCTCCCACCAAATATCGACACTCCATCACCGTCGGAAACCGTTCTCCACCCGTAGTGCGATGGGGAGCTCCGCACCATAGCATTACCTCCTTGCTTACAATCATGTATATGAATTCCATGTATAATAATATTCGTCACGTACTGTATTGTTATACATGGACCGCCCGCAATATGTACACTCGCACCTCTACCATCAATTGTTTTGAATGAGTTCATAATAAGTTCTTCTTTTAATTGAATAACCATATCCCTAGCAAAAATTATCCACAACGGTTCAGTTTGGATAACGGCATGACGGAGAGTCCCCGGCTTTGGGTTGACAGGATCGTCGTCACCTGAGTCGGTGACCACGTAAATTTTACCATCCCTACCACCAACGGCGTTTTTGCCAAAGCCAATGGCGCAATCAGCTAATCGTTGGCGGTTCTTCTCCCAGTTGGGATCACAACGCCAGCAATCATCAATAGGATTTCCGGTACCACAAGATAGATAGCCTAAGTTCCTTCTCGAAGCATTTACACTCCTGCATTTTCCCAAAAATAAAAGGGTTAAATCTTGTTAACGTACTACAACTACATGACTCATTGTTTTCTGTTCGAACTATGTATACATACGAAAATATGTGCTAGCTAAAATAACGTTAGTCTTGTCTCGACATATACAATGTGGGACTAAAATAACAATAACAAATCCAGTGTAATTTCATAAATGGGGTCTGAGAAAGGTAGTGTGTACGCAGACATTATCCCTATCTTATAAAGATAGAGAGGCTGTTTCCGATAGACACTCGGCCAATGTGGGACTAAAATAAATGAAACTAATGTGAAGCAACCAAAATGTACGTACCTATGTACTTCATCTACAACAGCTTGAGGATTAGATAGGGGAGAGGAGGAGGCAATGATGGACGGGAGAAGGAGAAGGGAAGACAAGAGGAAGAGGAAAGAAAGAGAAAGAGTGCCCATATTTGTCTGTAATTAGGTTTGTCTCTAGACGAACTCAGTGGGGTTATCTAGAGAAGAGAGGAAATATAAAGTTATTTGGGGTTGGGAAGAAAAGAGAGGGAAATGGAGGAGTTTATAAAGAGAGAAAAGCTGGAGAAATTAGCGTTGATTAAACAAAAGAGGTAGGGTCACTTTTATCTTCGTGATTACATGTTTTACGGAGATCCCTCTCTTCTTTCTTACCTATAGAGGCTAGAGAGGACTACTATATTTAGTTTTTGTCCGTTAAGCAAGCATTCCTACCTGATATGTACACTGTACAATATCTTCTTCTTCTCTCTATTTTTGTCCTTTTATTCAGCATAAAATATGGTTTAGCACTCCATGTGAAATTGAATTTCTAGCCTATTTAACCACAAAATGAAAAGAAAAAAAAACTTTTGGCTTGATTGGCCAAGTTTCTAATATTAGTTTATTTTCAAAAGAATTTTTTTTAAAAATACTTTTGGTAAGAATCGATTTGTATTTGACTGATAAATTTGAAAACAATTTTGAGTAGTAATTAGTGTTTGGCCAAGCTTCTAAAATTTGCTTCTAGAAATGTATTTTTTTCTCAAAAGTGTTTTTAAAACAAATACTTTTGGAGAGAAACTATTTTTTCTGCTTCTTAAAATTTGTTTTTGCTTTTATTCAAAAGCATTTTTTTTCCTCTTAAAAGCTTCGCAAAATATCTTAACTTTGAAAAATAAATACTTTTGACTAAATAGAAGCTTGGCCAACAGAATAGCAATTTGAGGAACGTACTTAACTTTTTAAATATCTAGACATAATTCCTAATACATTTGAAATGCAATTTATATATTACAAAATTACTTCCATAAAATTAAATATAGTCATAATTTTAAAAATTACAATTAAAATTCTTTCAGGATATAGTAAGTCAAATAAAAATGATTAATATCCAATATTACAAAAATATCATTCTTTTTAGAACAAACAAATGAGAGTATAATTTTATATAACTAATTAATTAAAGGAAATAGAAGTTCGCAATATAGCTCCTTTTTCGCATGCAATTTTTATATTATACTCATCAAAGCGATTCACGGTTTCATGACATGGAGTAATGTGTAGAAATAATTAAGGGCTGCATGCATATATAGATAATCGTTCCCATACTCCATTATAATATTCCAACAGCTACAGTGTTAAATATTTATGCCTATCCATGCGAACTGAACTTTTGCTTATGATTAGATCGTAATCCTCAAGGGGAAAAAAGAAAAAGTTAAATCTAATATTACCTATAAGAAATTGATCCGGTTTTTCTTTTCTTTTTATTTATTTTGGATAGAAATTGGAGGATAATTTCCATTAGTAACTAATGCAAGAGATCGATTCTCTTCTAGAAAATATAAGCAACTGTGTCGCACTTCTATTTTTTTGGTTTGTTTTTTACTTTTTAGCACAATATGTTTCAAATCAATAATGATAAGAGAAATGGACCAGCGGTGTATAGCAAATGTCACCGACCGTAATTATGTCACTCGGGGCTTTAGCTGCAAAAATTGTTTTTCCATTTAATTTTGGGTGGGAACACTGCAATATCAATTTTCTTTTATTGTTCTCATTTATTCGTTCAAAGTTCTAAATTTGAGATGTTATTTTCTGCTATTTAAACATTTATATAGGTGGTTGAATCCTTTAATATCGAAAAAGGAGAAATGATTAGTGAATGGCATGCTATGTATCCACGCACATATGCAAATATTTTAGTAATATATTCTACCAAAAGAAGCTAACTGACTTTACCACATATTTGTTTATGAAAAATTCATTAGCATCACGCATATAAAGTTACCAGATTGCATGGGACCTTTATCATTTGTCTTGATTTTACCCTTTAGTAACAAGCAATCTATGCATTATTCGCTTTTCTCTTTTATGTCTGCTTGTTTTCTTTCTTTTGTTACTCTATTATTTTTGTAGTGAGGTCACTGTAACTTCCAACTAAAAGACTAACTGTCAAGAATGGTTTTCTTATTTAATTACTTATTAGTATCTTATAATTATAGTACAAAATCGAAAAAGAAGAGTTGTTCCTCCTTTTGTTTTTAAAAATTGTTTTTTCGTAAGGGAAGGGGGAAGTGGATACTGAAAATACCTATTTATTCGTGGCTAGTTTTAGAGATGATCTATAATTTCCTATCATGTTTGAACAGTAATTTCATATGATTTTCAGACAATACGAGGGCTTGAAGAGGCAATCATATAATACTTGTGAATAAAATAGAAGGAAAAGAAGGTTATATCAAGTCATTTAGTTAATTAAAAATCAAGATATCCTTCCAATTTTTTTGAAGTTCTAAATTTACTAATTGATTTCAATTTCTTACGAGAACAAAATTTCGGTTGCATTTGATCCATCATTCACCATTGTAAAATTCTAAGGGGGACAAAAAAATAAATTCTCCAAAATATTTTTAAAGAAATTAACCTTGAAAGAATTCAATTTTTTTATCTCTCTTTTATACCACTAGTTATGGTGATTTTGAGTTAGGTTTGTAAGTCTTAAATAAAATCTACCTACTTGAGAGACAGTGGATATTAAAACATCATTGGCTTGTTTGAATTTTAAAATTTCACAATGTATCATATTCATTTCCATTTATTAATCTAGTTCAAACTTTTAGGAATTAAATCCCCACCTCATTCGTGGTGGGAAAAAACAAGATCCCCCACCTCATTAGTAAGAAAAAAGACTTTTAAATCTCATCACCATAAAGTGCGAGTTAGCTGTTAGTTACTAATAAAATCACTTAAAAGTCTTATCCATTCTCGCTTCATTAATCGCTAAGAAAAAGACACCTTAGACGATCATACATGACACTAGCTAGCACATGCGTTTGATCTCTATAATTCAAAGTTCGATGGTCCAAAATGGGGTCCCAACTCTAGTTAGCTACCCCCAACTTCTTCTTCTTTTAGTAAATTATGTCTGGTATTCGATACCTGTATTGAGGTATGATTAAATCTTGATTTGTGCTAAAAAATTCCACGTTAGGGTAAATTGTTATCTAATAAAGGCAGCCTCATACCAAAAGCTCAAACCGTACATCTCTCGTTAAGAATAAAGTAGTACTTATCACTTCACCCCAACTCATTGGTGATAGCTACCTCAATCTAAAAATGCCTAACAAATCAAAACTCTTCCTCAATTCCCTCAATATTACAATATTTCTTGGCCGCAAACCTCGCCGTGACTTCACAAACCAATATTTAGAAGAGATCGTGACAACACATTCAAAGGAAAATCCACCCCTGCTGACACGGCAAATCGTAGACCGCCACTCGTCCACATGACAAACTCGACACATGCCTCTGGCCCTCAAATGAAAGGCCTTGGATTTGTGCTTTAAACTTCTCAAATGGAAAAGAAACAAAGTGATCGTCACATCTTCACATGGCTTCATTTTTTGCTTCCTCAAAAAGCACCCCGAATTCTGATTCTCTTTCAAGCCGGTTGTAACGAATTGTAGCTTTAGATTAAGGAAATGAAAATGGGAATACAGAATCATCGAATGGATTGTGAGTGAAAATGTGAATACTACTTTAGGGCAAACCTACGGGACAAAACTAACGTGAGTGTCATTTTTATTCTGTTTGGTAGGGTTCAAGTGAATGGCATAGCCATGTTAGTTCGTTTTAGGTCTATAAGTTGCCTTGTTGGGTGAGTGATAGGTATAGTGACGTTGTTGATTGTTACTTCGTAACTTCCTCATCTTTGAATTCCGCGATGTGGCACTTATCTTGGTCAGATGCCACAAATTTACACATGCGGGTGGTCCATATGCAGTGGCGTATTTGGGGTTTCGGATTTACGTGAATACATGCCCTCCTCTCAGCTAGAACATGTGAATTAATATCATAGTTTTTTTAAAATATTTAAGTATATATACATATGTGCACTCAAGCTCAAACTATCATATTGATACGATGGTTAATGAGTGCACCTTTTTAAATGAGGGTGGGAGTGGCCTCTGTGGTAGATATGATGCGAGAAATGAGGTTGAGGTGGTTCGGGCATGTAAATACACTACTAGAAATCCGCTAAAAATCGAGCAATCCGTACCGACCAACGTTGGTCGGCCAAAAAAAGCGATCAAAAACCGTCCAGCATGGACGGAAAAAGAAAATAAAATATTTTACATTTTTTTAAAAATAAAAACCGACCAAAGTTGTAGGGGTGTTCAAAACCGATCCGAAACCGAAAACCGATCCGAACCGAAGCTTACTGGCTTACTGGTAACGGCTTAACGGCTTAACGGACGGGGAACGGATTGAATTTTTTTTATTAACGGCTTATCGGTTTGGGGGCGGATTATTCAATTTTCTTAACGGATAATCCGTTAACCCGTTAAGAATATAAATATATATAAATTTATTTTTATTTATATATATTAAATATAAAAAAACTAAAACCCTTAAAAATGAATAAGACGAGAAGCTTGCTTCAACTATGATAGAACACCAACAACGGGCATTCTGCACTGTCTATTAACACTATCTTTTGACTTTCTTTATTTGTTTAGCATTCTGAAGCAGTGTTTTCTGAGTTTTATCCAACACTGTTTACTATTAATACTTTGTATTGTTGTGGACTTGTTTATTCATTAATGCAACTATATAACAGGATCAACTATTAATACTTACTGCACACTTAAGTGACTTCTTACAAAGATTCAATTTTTCAATACATATTACAACTAATGAAGTCAGTAGAATTGAATTCACCAGAAATGACAAATGACAGACTTGGAATCAAAAGCACCCAAAAAAGATGAAACTTTCGAACAAATTAGCTTTGCAAGAACAAAGAAAAACAATCCATATAACTGACTTCTAACAAAGATTCAGTTTTTCAATACATATTATAGCTGAAGAAGTCAGTAGAAGGGGAGATATTTAGTGAATATGTATGTTAGGCCGATAAACCGCCCGATAAGAGCTAAACCGATACAAATCCGCCCGATATCTTATCGGG
>NW_017670750.1:353281-355997 GCF_001879085.1 Nicotiana attenuata
GAGAAATTACACATATACTTAATTATAACTTAGAAAATTTACTTAGATAGATGCTATTATAATTTATTAAAAGTAACTAGTTAATATAATTATTTATAAACATTATGTTTATAGTTTATAATTATTTATAATAATTCTATAGTTAAATGAAATAAATGCTTATAGTTTATTATATTTTTTTATAGTTTATAATATTTTAAGAAGAAAAAAACACAAAAAAAAAACAATTTAGTTTTTTTTATAAAAAACCGACCAAAGTTGGTCGGTTTTTGGTCAAACGGTTAACACTTAATGTACCGACCAAAATTACCGACCAACTTTGGTCGATAATTCTGAAATTAGATCTGAAACACGGAATTCTCCCCATTTCTCTTACCTTTCTTCTCCAAACTTTCCTAACTCCTCACTCAATACCTTCCCCTCTCCTTCTTTATTTCCCTCACACAAATCCCATTCCCCACCCCGCGTCGCCATCGCCCAGCTGCCGCCGTCGCTGCTGCCACTGCCGCTGCTAGCCACTGCCCACCTTCTGCCTCTCCTTCTCCGCCTCCTAAAAATTCTAGGTTTGATTTACAACTTATTTGTTTTGTGTATAAATTTAATGTTTTGTTAATTAGTTATGAATTAGTTAATTAGTGTTTCAATTGATTATTTAACATTGCATTTTACTGAAATATAGGGTTTAGGTCTTGTTTTAATTGAATTGATTACATATGGTATAAATTGAATGCTTGAGTTTCTATTGTCTTGAATAGTTTAGTTAGAATTTGTGACGACCCGACCCGTCGTCACGAGAGTTACCGCCCCGTTTCCCCCATATTGTGTTGCCTTATGTTTCAATATCAGCGTTTGAGTTGATCGGGTAGAGTTGGATTGGTTTTAGTTGGAAATGAAGCACTTAGCCTCTTAGAAGGAAGCTTGTTTTGGAAAAGTCAATCGGAAGTTGACTATGTGGTTAGAGAGCTCGGATGTGAATTCCGGTGGTTCGGTTAGCTTCGGGGGATGATTAGTAACTTAGGAGTGCGATCGGAATTGAATTTGGAGGTCCGGTGTAGAATTAGGCTTGAATTGGCGAAGTTTGAATTTTGGCGAATTCCGGTTGATAGGTGAGATTTTGATCCGAGGGTCGGAATGGAATTCCGAGAGTTGCAGTAGTTTCGTTAGGTGATTTTGGATATGTCTGCAAATTCTCAGGTCATTTGGACGTTGTTTGGTCGGGTTTTGATTGAATGCGCATTTCGGAAGTTTTGATGAAAACTATGCTTGAATCCGATGTATTCTAATGGTTTTACCATTTGTTTGACGTGTTTTGAAGATTGGAACAAGTTTGAATAAGGTTATAGGATGTGTTGGTGCTTTTGATTGAGGTCCCGGGGGCCTCGGGGTGATTTCGGATGGTTAAACGGGAGTTGGAAGCATTTGTTGCAGGTCAGATTTTTCTGTCTTCTGGTATTTCCACATTTGCGGAAAAGGAGCCGCAGATGCGGCGGAGAGGTCGCAGAAGCGGGCAGGTGTGGCCCAGGGATTTTTCCGCATAAGCGGACGTGTAGGCGCTTCAGCGAGTCCGCATAAGCGGTTAATATACCGCAGAAGCGGTTGGAGGTAAACCGCATAAGCGGGTGTTTGGATCGTATAAGCGGTCCCAGGTGTTTTAAGTGAGACCGCATAAGCGGTCAATTTGTCGCATAAGCGGTACCGCAGGTGCGGTTAAAGGGCCGCAGAAGCGGAAATCTGGACTGTGTTTAATGAACAGTGTTCGCGAATTTCAGAAGTTAAGAAAACATTTTAGACTTCGGGAAGAGGCGATTTTGGGCGATTTGGAGAGGATTCGAAGGGGATTCCATCAGGTATGAATTTATAGACTCGAATAATGTTGTTATGGTGTAAAAAAAACAAGGATTTAAACACTGAAATTCAAGGAATTAAAGGGGTAAAAATGGAGGTTAGGGCTTGAAACCTAAGAAGGTTTGAATTGTTGATTTGAGGGGTCAAATGGACTCCGATTCTTGTGTATTTTATATGTACGGACTCGTGGCGAGACGAGGATCCCGGTGATGTGAATTTCGTAATTTTTCGAGAAGTGGGCCCGGGGCTCGGGTTTTGCCAACTTCGTGATTTTGGTTGTTTTTCGAGTCTTTTCGATTGGGTTACGATTTGTTAGCCTATTGTGACGTATCCTTTGTGGTTTTGGTCAGATCCTACGCGCGAGGAGGTCGATTCGATGACAATGTCGCGTTAGAATGCTTCGGACAGCAGGGATTTTGAGTCCAGCTGGGGTAGCATATTCGATGCATTTCAGTTTACTGGGACTCTTCAATACTTGTGTGGGAGGCAAACGAGCGCGTAGGCCACAGTCATGCGCCTTTATCATTGCAGGAGTTTCCCGCATTCTTTCTTTGCGAGAATGTGGGTACCAACAGTCATCAGAGGAGGAGTCGCTTAGCAGTTCGAGTGGCTTCGACAGGGAGACATGACTGTGGACCTCGAAAGTAGATTAAGGCAATCAAGAACTGGCCTAGACACGCACAAGACGGAGCAATTCCGGAAGTTTCTGTAGGCATTGGCAGGGCTACTTCGTGGATCGTGGGCGGTTTTCGATCTTGATAGCTGCCCGATGTGACTAGGGTTTGACCCAGAAGGGTATGTCCCAGTGTTCAAGACTCCGAGTAGTTTGAAGGTGGCTTTCAGAAGCTCAACGCAGTTCTAACTGCGGCAT
>NW_017670750.1:363371-378141 GCF_001879085.1 Nicotiana attenuata
CGGCACCGGTGTTGGTTTTGCCCACAGGTTCAGGGCCTTATACAGTTTATTGTGATGCATCTCGTGTTGGGCTTGGAGCAGTGTTGATGCAGGATGGCAAGGTCATTGCCTATGCTTCGCGACAGTTGAAGATCCATGAGAAGAACTATCTGGTTCATGATTTGGAGTTAGCAGCCATTGTCCACGCGTTGAAGATCTGGAGGCATTATCTGTATGGCGTGGCATGTGAGGTGTTCACGGATCACAAGAGTCTGTAGTATTTGTTCAAGCAAAAGGAGTTGAATTTGAGGCAGAGGAGGTGGTTGGAGTTATTGAAAGACTATGATATCACCATTTTATATCATCCGGGAAAGGCCAATGTGGTGGCCGATGCCTTGAGTAGGAGGTCAGCCAGTATGGGCAGTTTAGCTTATATTCCGGTCGGTGAGAGACCGCTTGCTTTAGATGTTCAGGCTTTGGCCAACCAGTTCGTGAGGTTGGATATTTCTGAGCCCAGCCGTGTGTTAGCTTGCACAATCGCTCGTTCTTCATTATTGGAGCGTATCTGAGATCGGCAGTTTGATAATCCCCATTTGTGTGTCCTTAGAGACACGCTGTAGCACGGAGGTGCCAAGCAGGTTACCATAGGTGATGATGGAGTTTTGAGATTGTAGGGCCGAGTTTGTGTGCCCAATGTGGATGGTCTTCGAGAGTTGATATTAGAGGAGGCCCATAGCTCCCGGTACTCTATTCATCCAGGCGCCGTGAAGATGTACCAGGATTTGCGGCAGCATTATTGGTGGCGGAGAATGAAGAAGGATATCGTCGAATATGTGGCTCGGTGTTTGAATTGTCAGCAGGTCAAGTACGAGCATCAGAGGCCCGGTGGTTCATTTCAGAGGATTGAGCTTCCCGAGTGGAAGTGGGAACGGATCACTATGGATTTAGTTACTGGACTCCCGCAGACTCAGAAGAAGTTCGATGCAGTGTGGGTCATTGTGGATAGGCTGACCAAGTCAGCACATTTCATTCCTGTGGCAGTCTCCTATTCTTCTGAGAGGTTAGCTGAGATCTACGTCCGGGAGATTGTTCGCCTTCATGGTGTGCCCGTGTCTATCATTTCGGACCGAGGTACGCAGTTTACCTCGCGTTTCTGGAGAGCAGTTCAGCGAGAGTTGGGCACACGGGTTGAGTTGAGCACAGCATTTCATCCCCAGACGGACGGGCAGTCCGAGCGGACTATTCAGATCTTGGAGGATATGCTCCGAACTTGTGTTATTGACTTTGGCGGCTCGTGGGATCAGTTTTTGCCTTTAGCGGAGTTCGCCTACAACAACAGCTACCAGTCGAGTCTGAGGGATCGGTATAGAGACGTTTGTATTTATCCCCTAGAGGCTACCAAGTTAGGAAAACTTCACATTTGTTCTTTCTTGTCATGTGGTTTGGTTTCTCAATGCTAATTGAATTTCTACTCTATTCTTTCGCAGATGGCGAGAACACGCGCTTCCTCATCTATCTATCAGCCCGAGCCCCCAGCAGCAGCTCCCACGAGGGGCAGAGGGCGAGGTCGAGGCCGTGCTAAAGGCTGAGGCAGGGGCAGAGCTCAGCCCAGGGCAGCAGCACCTGGGGAGCCAGCCTTCAGTCCACAGAGATCCCGAGGTAGCCCTGCAGACGTCCGCAGGCCCGCCATCTCTTCTATCTACTTATATGTTTTGTTTTCATTTGTATGCGAGATTGACTGTATTTCTTTTCTTCAAACATCTGTATGTAGTATTCATAGACGGTCCGTGAATGTTGTGACACCGGTTTCTGGGTAGAGACGCATGTTGGCATTTTCATATTTATTTTGGCATTATATCAGACTAAGTCTTCCGCTAAATTTCATCTTCCTCTATTATTTTAATGTTCATTACCTGTTAATGCAAGTTGTTAAAAGGATTAAAATGAAAGAGTTAAAGATTTCTAAACTTCGTGGCTTGCCTAGCTTCTACGAGTAGACGCCATCACGACTCCCGAGGGTGGAAAATCCGGGTCGTGATAAGTTGGTATCAGAGCATTAGGTTACATAGGTCTCACAATTCACGGACAAGCTCAGTAGAGTCTGAGGGATCGGTACGGAGACGTCTGTATTTATCCCCCAGAGGCTACCAAGTTAGGAAAACTTCACATTTGTTCTTTCTTGTCGTGTGGTTTGGTTTCTCAATGCTAATTGAATTTCTACTCTGTTCTTTCGCAGATGGTGAGAACACGCGCTTCCTCATCTACCGATCAGCAGCCCAAGCCCCCAGCAGCAGCTCCCACGAGGGGCAGAGGGCGAGGCTGAAGCCGTGCTAGAGGTTGAGGCAGGGGCAGAGCTCAACCCAGGGCAGCAGCACCGTAGCGGAGCCTCAGGTTGACTTTGATGATGAGGTTCCGGCCGTAGTGGTTCCGGTGGGCCCAGCTCAGGTCCCAGAGGGGTTTATTGCTACCCGAGTTCTTCAGGATGCTCTGGTCCGTCTAGTAGGCCTTATGGAGAGTGTCACCAGGGCAGGTTTACTTCCTGTAGCACCAGTCGTCTCTCAGGCTGGAGGAGGAGCCGAGACTCCTGCTACTCGCACTCCAGAGCAGGTAGCTCCCCAGTTTCAGACTCCAGCGGCTCAGCCAGTTGGAGCAGTTCAGCCGGGTGTGGTAGCTCAAACGAGCGATGGTGCAGCTATGTCTGCCGATGCTTTGTGGAGATTGGACGGGTTCACCAAGCTCTTCACTACTACTTTCAGCGGTGCATCTACTGAGGATCCCCAGGACTATCTAGACAGCTGTCACGAGGTTCTTCGGAACATGGGGATAGTTGAGACCAACAGGGTCTACTTTGCCACATTTTGCTTGTCTAGATCCGCCAAGACTTGGTGGAAGGATTATTGCTTAGCTAGACCAGCAGGATCGTCATCCTTGTCCTGGGAACAGTTCACGCAGCTATTTCTGGAGAAGTTTCTCCCTATCACACAGCGAGAGGCCTATCGGAGGCAGTTTGAGCGCCTCTAGCAGGGATCCATGACTGTCACCCAGTACGAGACCAGATTCATTCATTTGGCTCACCATGCCCTTATTATACTTCCCACTGAGAGGGCGAGAGTGAGACGGTTCATTGATGGACTCATTCAGCCGATTCGTCTTCAGATGGCTAGAGAGACTGGGAGTGAGATATCCTTCCAGGAGACGGCCAATGTGGCCCAGAGAGTTGAGATGGTGCTATCACAGGGGGTGGTTATAGGGTAGACAAGAGANCAATGGCTGACCGGTCAGGTACAATGGCTGACTTACTGATTGAGTATAATTGATGTTTAACTGTTTTCAAAAAAAGGTTTTTTCTTATATTTTTCACTGGTTCTACTATTATTCTGGAGTTGCTGCTTGAGATAGCATTATTGTGCCCTTGTGGGATTTTATGTTCTCAGTCGTTATTTATTTTTATTGCTCACTGGGTCGGAGTACTCACATTACTTCTTGCACCATGTGTGCAGAGACAGGCACCGCTGAGTTCGTACCTAAGCGCTGATATCCTTCCAGACCAGGCGGACCGGGAGAGACGAGGTAGCTGTCGACGTCCACAGCCCCGTTTCTTCCTTATCTTCTGCATATTTTATTCATCTTCAGACTATGTTTTCCAGACTTGTAGTATATTTTTCATCAACTCTGTAGCAGCTCGTGACTTGTGACACCCCGATCATCGGGTTGAGTTTGGGATGGTTGTCTCCCGCTATGTTACGTTTATTTCCGCACGTGTGATTAATCAGTATTTATGGATTAAACCTATTTATGCTAAGAAAATGTTAAAAGCAAATGTTGATTGTTTCTGTTGGCTGTCCTTGTCTTCACGAGAGGCGCCATCATGACCGGGTGGGAATGTGGTCGTGACAAGTTGGTATCAGAGCCTAGGTTACTAGGTCTCACGAGTCATGAGCAGGTTTAGTAGAGTCTCGCGGATCGGTACGGAGACGTCTGTATTTATCCTCGAGAGGCTGCAGAACCCTTAGGAAAACTTCACCTTCTTGAAATTCTTGTCGTGCCATTTTGTTGATCCGAGAACTAAACTTCTGTATCCTATTCTCTCGCAGATGGCGAGGACTCGCGCTACAGGACGGGGCGGACGACCATCGGTACCACCTACTGAGGGCACTAGAGGCCGTGGACGCAGTCGTGGTCGTGGTAGGGGCAGAGCCGCGAGGGCAACGCCTGTTGCTCCACCAGTTGCCCCGGCTCAGGATCAGGCCCCAGCTGCAGACATTCCAGCAGCACCTGTTCAGGCACCGGCAGTGCCCATTGTGATTCCGGGTCTTCAGGAGACCTTGGCTCAGATACTATCAGTTTGCACTGGCCTAGCCCGGGTGGTTTCAGCCACTACTGCAGCGGCTACCTCTCAGGCCGGGGGAGGCAGTCAGACCCCCGCCGCTCGCACGCCGGAGCAGGTTATGCAGGGTTTACAGACACCAGGAGCAGCTCCAGCTCAGCCGGTTGCACCAGCAGCACCAGTTGCACCAGTCGCGCCAGTTCAGGACTTTGTAGTCCCAATTATGCCAGACGATGAACAGCGTCGTCTTGGAGGTTCAGTAGGCTCCAGCCTCCATTTTTTTGTGGTGCTCAGGGCGAGGACGCCCAGGGATTTCTGGACAAGTGTCAGCGTATGCTTCGGACAGCAGGGATTTTGGAGTCCAGCGGGGTAGCATTCATCGCATTTCAGTTTACTGGGGCTGCCTTCACATGGTGGGAGGCAAACGAGCGGCGTAGGCCGACAGGTGCAGCGCCTTTATCATTGCAGGAGTTCTCCGCCATCTTTTTGGAGAAGTGGGTACCACAGTCTCAGAGGGAGGAGCTGCGTAGGCAGTTCGAGTGGCTTCGACAGGGAGACATGACTGTGGACCCGAAGAAGATTAAGGCAATCAAGAACTGGCCTAGACCAGCATCAACGACGGAGATTCGGAGTTTCTTGGGATTGGCAGGCTACTATCGTCGGATCGTGGAGGGGTTTTCATCTATTGCAGCCCCGATGACTAGGTTGACCCAGAAGGGTTCCCAGTTCAGATCGCCGGATGAGTTTGAGGTGAGCTTTCAGAAGCTCAAGACAGTTCTAACTGCGGCACCGGTGTTGGTTTTGCCCACAGGTTCAGGGCCTTATACAGTTTATTGTGATGCATCTCGTGTTGGGCTTGGAGCAGTGTTGATGCAGGATGGCAAGGTCATTGCCTATGCTTCGCGACAGTTGAAGATCCATGAGAAAAACTATCCGGTTCATGATTTGGAGTTAGCATCCATTGTCCACGCGTTGAAGATCTGGAGGCATTATCTGTATGGTGTGGCATGTGAGGTGTTCACGGATCACAAGAGTCTGTAGTATTTGTTCAAGCAAAAGGAGTTGAATTTGAGGCAGAGGAGGTGGTTGGAGTTGTTGAAAGACTATGATATCACCATTTTATATCATCCGGGAAAGGCCAATGTGGTGGCCGATGCCTTGAGTAGGAGGTCAGCCAGTATGGGCAGTTTAGCTTATATTCCGGTCGGTGAGAGACCGCTTGCTTTGGATGTTCAGGCTTTGGCCAACCAGTTCGTGAGGTTGGATATTTCTGAGCCCAGCCGTGTGTTAGCTTGCACAATCGCTCGTTCTTCTTTATTGGAGCGTATCTGAGATCGGCAGTTTGATAATCCCCATTTGTGTGTCCTTAGAGACACACTGTAGCACGGAGGTGCCAAGCAGGTTACCATAGGTGATGATGGAGTTTTGAGATTGTAGGGCCGAGTTTGTGTGCCCAATGTGGATGGTCTTCGAGAGTTGATATTAGAGGAGGCCCATAGCTCCTGGTACTCTATTCATCCAGGCGCCGTGAAGATGTACCAGGATTTGCGGCAGCATTATTGGTGGCGGAGAATGAAGAAGGATATCGTCGCATATGTGGCTCGGTGTTTGAATTGTCAGCAGGTCAAGTATCAAAGGCCCGGTGGTTCATTTCAGAGGATTGAGCTTCCCAAGTGTAAGTGGAAGCGGATCACTATAGACTTCGTTACTGGACTCCCGCAGACTCGGAAGAAGTTCAATGTAGTGTAGGTCATTGTGGATAGCCTGACCAAGTCAGCACATTTCATTCCTGTGGCAGTCTCCTATTCTTCTAAGAGGTTAGCTGAGATCTACATCCGGGAGATTGTTCGCCTTCATGGTGTGCCCGTGTCTATTTCTTCTACATCCCAGGTGCCCAATTTCTTCCTTGCGAACGCGAAGCTGGGGGGAGAGGCCCTTCGCGAACGCGTCCTTGCACTCTCGAACGCGTAAGGTTCTGCGGAGGGGGTCACTAATTTGTTCATCGCAAACGCGGCCACTGGTCCGCGAACGCGAGGCTCGAGGAGTTTCTACTTCGCGAATGCGAGCCTTATTCCGGAACGCGAAGGCTTATCAAGCCTAACCCATCGCGAACGCGATGGACCTGTCGCGAACACGATGAGTATTTTAGCCCAGTGATTTTTAAAAAGACCAAAACATAACACTTACGGGATTTTCATAAACTTTCAAGAACCTCTTCTTCTCCAAAGCTCTTAAACGATTTTTGAAGCATTTCCTAACCATAATCTCTTGGGTAAGTAATCTTTAACTTGTTTTCTTCCATTTTTATCAACACCCACTAGATTTCTAGGCCTAAAACATGTGATTAAAGGTAGAAAAATTAGGGATTTGGGTACATTTAGGGCTTTTTATATATTTAAGATTTAGACCTCGTTTTGGGGTCGAATTTTGGAACAAATTATATATTTGGGCTCGTGGGTGAATGGGTGACCGGATTTTGGTCCGAACCCCGTGTTTCGACCAAGCGGGCCCGGGGTCAATTTTTGGATTTTTGGGAAGAATGATTGAAAAGCTATAATTAAGCATTGGAATTTGATTTTTTAGCATTTGTTGATGCTATTAAGTCGATTATGTATAGATTCTATTGTGTTGGAGCCAAATTCGAAAGGAAAGGCGGTATTTGAGGATCGAGTTGGTCGTGGACGTTCGAGGTAAGTGTTCGGTCTAACCTTAGCTTGAGGGATTAGGAGTTGAGTCCTATTTGCTAATTGTTTCTTGTTGAGTACGACGTATAGGCATGGTGACGAGTATCTATACGTTGGTGTCGAGCATGACCGTGAGTCTTAAATTGTAGTTTGTTGTGTTCCTAAATGATACTACGGATGCTTTAATTGATGATTCTCGATATTGAGTAAGGATTAAGTTTGTTTTCGTGGAAAGTACTTGTGATTGGGTATTGGTGTTATCTGAGATGAGTAGGAGTTGAGTTAAGATTGGTTATAGCTGATTCTCCCTTGCCGGGACGTATTTATTTTACTGTTAAGTCCCTTGCCGGGACAGAGTAGTTATTGATGATCCCTTGCTAGGATACTTGGTATAGTGGTTGTTGATATTATATACATATGGATCGGGTTGCATGCCGCAACAATATTAAATATGGATCGGGTTGCACGCCGCAACAATATTGAATATGGATCGGGTTGCACGCCGCAACAATGCTAAATATGGATCGGGTTGCACGCCGCAACAAATGTTATATTGGATCAGGTTGCACGCCGCAACAGTATTAAATGTTATATTGGATCGGGTTGCACGCCGCAACATTGTTAAATGTTATATTGGATTGGGTTGCGCGCCGCAACAGAGCTATTATCATTGTTTGGGTTGTAGATTCTGAGCTGTTCTTTCATATTTTTCTTAAGTTTCTACTGGATTTGATATGTTTCCCCCAAGCATGTACCCCCTCCCATTTAGACTGTTATTTCTGTTATTTTTCTGCCGTATATTGTATAACTGCATAGGTTTATCTGGAGTCTGGTCCTACCCTCGTCACTACCTCGCCGGGGTTAGGCCAGACACTTACCAGCACATGGGGTCGGTTGTGCTGATGCTACACTCTGCACTATGTGCAGATACCGGAGCAGCTTTTGGGCAGTAGCACTTGGGGAGCCAGCCTTCAGTCCACAGATATCCCGAGGTAGCCCTGCAGACGTCCGCAGGCCCGTCGTCTCTTCTATCTACTTATATGTTCTGTTTTCATTTGTATCTGAGACAGATTGTATTTCTTTTCTTAAGACATCTGTATGTAGTATTCATAGATGGTCCGTGAATGTTGTGACACCGGTTTCTGGGTAGAGACGCATGTTGGCGTTTTCATATTTATTTTGGCATTATATCAGACTAAGTCTTCCGCTAAATTTCATCTTCCGCTATTATTTAAATGTTCATTACCTGTTAATGCAAGTTGTTAAAAGGATTAAAATGAAAGAGTTAAAGATTTCTAAACTTTGTGGCTTGCCTAGCTTCTACGAGTAGGCGCCATCACGACTCCCGATGGTGGGAAATCTGGGTCGTGACAATTTAGGATATGAATTGAACTTTTTGGATATGAATTAAATTTTATGATATAAATTGAACTTTTAGTTTATGTTTAAACTCGTAGGATATGAAATGAACTTTTAGTTTTAGGATTTGTTCTTGTGAATTAAACTTTTAGGATGTGAATTGAACTTTTTGGATATGAATTGAACTTGTAGGATATAAATTTAGCCTTTTGGATATGAATTGAACTTTTAGGATATAAATTGAACCTTTTGGATATGAATTGAACTTTTTGGATATGAATTGAACTTTTAGGATATAAATTGAACTTTTAGTTTATGTTTAAACTCGTAGGATATGAATTGAACTTTTAGTTTTTAGGATTTGCTTGTGAACTGAACTTTTAGGATATGAATTGAACTTTTTGGGATATGAATTGAACTTTTAGGATATAAATTGAACTTTTAGTTTATGTTTAAACTCGTAGTATATGAATTGAACTTTTAGTTTTTAGGATTTGTTCTGGTGAACTGAACTTTTAGGATATGAATTGAACTTTTTGGATATGAATTGAACTTGTAGGATATAAATTGAACCTTTTGGATATGAATTGAACTTTTTAGGATATAAATTGAACTTTTAGTTTATATTTAAACTCGTAGGATATGAATTGAACTTTGGCAGATGGTGTAGCTATCAAAACAGGCATTTTATGCCAAAATTAAACCCAGAAAAATCGACCAACTTTGGTCAGTAAATAATTAAACAAAAATTAATTGCATATTACCGACCAAAGTTGGTCTGTTAATGAACAATGAATTCCCAGAATTCAACATTACCGACCAACTTTGGTCGGTATTTTGACTGCACTGTTGAGCTTACCGACCAAAGATGGTCGGTAATATTTAATTTTAATTATTTAAAAAAAAATTACATTACCAACCAAAGTTGGTCGATTTTGTTTAATTTTAATAATTTATAAAAAAACATATTTTCATATACCGACCAAAGTTGGTCGGTAATAAAAATTAATAAATTTAATACACCGACCAACTTTGGTTGGTAAAATTAAATTAATAAAATATATTTCCGGCCAGTTTTGGTCGGTAAATCATTTATAGTGTCAGATGGTCTTTAAAGATACCGACCAACGTTGGTCGGTAATTTCCGACCAACTTTGGTCGCTAAGCCTTTTCGACCGTCAAAATACAGTCCACACATAAGTGGACGCGTATTGTTCGGTAATTGGCCATAACCGATCAACTTTGGTCGGTTTTTTTGGTCGGTGTTTAGCGGATTTCTAGTAGTGATCGGAATTGCATAGATATCCTGTGAGAAGGTGTGAGAGGCTGGCAGTGGTGGGTCTAAAAAGAGGGAGAGGAGGTTAAAGTAGTATTAGGGAGAGGCGATTAGGCAGGACATGACACATCTTTAGGTTATTGAGGAATCCTTGATAGGAGAGTGTAGAGGTCGAGGAGATAATAGCTTAGTAGGTAATTGCACGTTTTGTTTCTCCATACCAGTAGTATTAGTATTACTCTCGTATTTCTTTATTCTTAATTTTTATTATTACCTGCTATTTTTTGAGTTGGTACAATTATCTTTCTTTTTTTATTGTTGTTACTACTTTTTTATTCATGGCTTCGCCACGACTGTATTTATTTTTTATGACTGTTGCATTTATGTTTTTCTTGAGCCGAGGGTCTACCGAAAACAACCTCTCTACCTTCACAAGGTAGGAGTTAGGCCTAGGTACACTTTACCTTTCCTAGACCCCACTTGTAGGATTCCACTGGGTATATTGCTATTTGTTATAAATAGAATTCTATTTAAGGTGAATGTCTATATTTTAGAGAGATTTTAAGGCTTGTTACTTGGTGGCTAAGTCACTTTTTTCCTATAAATAGAGGGGTCCTATTCCATTGTAATTGATTACAAATCAATAAAAATTCTCTCTCCCTACTTTTCTTTGCAATACTCTTCTTCTTTTATTATTTCATAACACGTTATCAGCACGAGGCTCTAACCAATTGGATAGAAGCTTTGGGATTGAGCATAATGATTGTCAATTGTTCCATGAACTTCCTTCATGATTAAATTCAGGATTTAAAGTAAGTATTTTACCGTATCTTTCTTTTTTATTCTATAATTTAATTTTAAATACAAACATAGTCAATAAATTATAACTCTAATAGAGTCTGCAAGAAATTATAACCACCCAAAGTGGTAAAATTTCTATGTCTTGCGATGATCAAATTCATGTATGATTGTGGGCAAAGAAGTGGAAACACGTCCCATTGAATTTGCTTCATTCTCGTTCCCTTAAGAGAATGTGATAAGTCTGAAAGAAGACAAAATTATTACCGTAAAGGTATCAATGGATGTAGACGTGGTAATAGACGAAATTATATCAGCATCATTATGATAATGAGAATAATAAGGATTCTCAAAATAATCCTTCACTTTGTGAAAGTAATATTTGTGATCGATTTGACATGAGATTTTATAAATCACATATAGATGATTATGGTCCATTCATGATGTGAATGTGACAACATGTGATTTATGAATACATATTCATTCTTGGAAGAATATGAACGTGCTAGTGGCAGTGAATATACCAACTCACTTCTAGAAGGAGGTTTGAGATGATATAAGAAAATAATGTCATTATTATGGAGTGAATGGTCATTGGTCACGTACCTATTGCACGCCAAAATATTTTGGTAATGTGATTATTAAAGAATAACACTAATGCAAGAAACATTTCTTGCATATAATTTTGACCATAACCATAATGGTATAACTTTCTTCGTAAAAGTTTATTCACCGTATGGATGTTGATGAATATGTGATAGTACAAAATTAATTGAGAGCTCTGGAAGAGCCAATTATTATACTATTTTGGAGGAACACAATTGATTACCAATAAGGTATTGTGTTGTAGTAAGTCTCAAAGAAACTTATTCAGTTTCCAAAGTATACGCGAAAGCGGTTGATTATATTGAGACTATAAATAAAGGAAAGATTTAATATCTTCTATTACTACAACTTGTAGCAGGGTAATATGTATATGAAAAGTTATCCGCTTTATTCTCCAGTTTGTACTACACAAATAAAAGAATACCACAATAAATTGGATGTTTATTGATATAAAAACCCATATCATAATAAACTTGGAGTTTATTGATAATTGCACACGTCATAGTGTAAACCTGAACTTTATCAATATTGATAATTTATCCAGTTGGCATAACTAGTTTAGTCATATCAATTTAAGTATGATGTGCAAAAATAAAAGAGAGTTCATATGGGTAAATATAAAGAACTAGAAAGTTCTTTATGAATTCTCTTATGTTGCTTGTTCTCATTAACTAATAGACCAACTAAAATTGGGAGTGAATCCCATGAATTCTGGAAATATCAAAGGTGAATATGGGCTCATTCACCTGCCATGTATACCACATAAGATGCATCTAGATGGTTACATGTGCAATTTTATTAACCCGCAACCTGGTGTTGGCATGATAACTTGTTCAATAATTTAATTTAGAGCATAATTTCCAGATTTTCTATTGAAGAAAGTTTATCTTGATAAGTTGGTCTACATCACAGCTGGTTTAGCAAAATAATTTATTGAGTACCTCCACTCAATAGCTAAACTATTGCTTATGAGAACAAAATTTTGTATATCAGTTTGATATACGTTATATACCAAAGTATATTATTTTCTCCCCTCACAAGTGCTTCAGGGTCAGGAACCAAATAATTCCATCTTATTATTATTGATGTGCGGTGTATATTTTGATTAACACCATAACGCACAAAGGTGGATTTTCAAAGTTAAGTGCAAGTTAGTATTTCTAACATGAGTGGGAGATAAGATAAACAGTTGAGAAAAGTTACGTGGAATGGATTATCATGTGTACATCTAGATCATCGAATAAGATAATGTGAACTCAAAGTTCATAAAAAGATAATTCATCTGCAATATATTGCAAAGCATGCCAGACGCATTTGTTAACCCAAAGAAAGTAACTATATTCTCATTGCAAATGCTCCTATTAAGTCCTAGAAGGACAAAGTCTATGGTACGCTTAAAGCATATAGACAAATTGGTTTCAAATAAACTTCTTAATAAAGAAGATGAGCAAATGATCAAAATGATCATAATAAAGGAGGCAAGTGATCTAGAAGATCATATGACATAACACTTCATAAAATCTCATGAGAGATTCAGGTACCTAAATATACGAATGAAGAGATCTCTATGTTATGTCTTCATGAAAAATAAGGAGGTTGGAACCGATATTAAGTGTTCGTCGACGACATCCATGATAGCACTAAGTATGGATGAGGAACTCAAGTCTGTCGAATACAGATAAAATATTGGCCAAATAGAAGAGACACAATTCAAATAGAATTGGTTTCATATGAAAGACATGTAGTTTTGGACATGTAGTTTAAATACTTGAAAGTATAAAGTCAATGATATGTGCAATCAGTTTTTGATATCTTATATGTCTAGCATGATATGAAAAGTTGATATGCATCTAAAGTCTTCTTAAATGGCTTATTTGACTATACTTATAAGACAATCCCCAAAGGATTTACATCACTTAAAGCATATACAATTCTTGATCCTGAAGTACCATATCCTAAGTGCTATTTGCGCACATATGTATTTTGCTATAACTATAAGCATGATTATGTGATAGCGAGAATACCTCTATGGAGATATTGAAAAGTCATTCCATGACATTAAATGAAGACATTATATATCTATCAAGAACGATGATTTCAAGGTGCAAAATATTCATTCAAGTCATTATGGATGATTTGTTTATCAAATCTCTACCAACGATCTCTTGAAGATGGTGCACAAGATTTGAGTGCGAAGGCTCAAGGATGTGAATTAATGCTCTCATCAGGGGGAGTTTAATACGCGTTGCACTCTTTTTCGCTTACAAGGTTTTGTCCCACTAGTTTTTCCTTGCAAGGTTTTTCACGAGGCAACCAAAAGGCATATTGTTAGATATGTACTCTTTTTCCTTTACTAGAATTTCCCCCATTGGGTTTTATTTTAGTTAAGGTTTTAACGAGGCACATTATCTGGTAGATAGACATTCAAGGAGGAGTGTTATAAACAGAATTCTATTTAAGGTGAATGTCTATATTTTAGAGAGATTTTAAGGCTTATTACTTGGTGGCTAAGTCACTTTTTCCCTATAAATAGAGGGGTCGTATTCCATTGTAATTGATCACAAATCAATAAGAATTCTCTCTCCCTACTTTTCTCTGCAATACTCTTCTTCTTTTATTATTTCATAACACTATTGTTGTTTTCAAGAATTAGGTCCTCTCACGGGGATGGGTATGTCTGGTATCCCTTTTTGTGTTTTAATTTAGTACCTTTTACATTTCCTTCTTTATTTGATTTATTGTTTTCAAAATTTTCAAATATGTTACATTGAAATCTCTATTCTCCATTTTTCATCGTAAAATTTTATATAACTAAATCAAATGTGTATATAAAAGTTATTATATGTGTGTGTATATATATATATAAAAGTTTATTTTGAACATATGATTTCAAAAGTTTAATGGATTCAATAGTAAGAATCGTAAGATCGAACCCATCAAATTTATATCTTAGATCCAGCAAGTGGCGAAGCTAGAAAACTCTCCAAGGGTGTACAGACTTGAAAAAAGTAAAAATTCTCCTGACAAAGATTGCTCAATATATGTTATATACATCTAAAATCTAATAACTTACTTATATATACAGTGCAATTTTTCGTAATAGATTGCCCTTAACAAAAGATGGCTTCGCTCCTAGATCCAGCTCTTCGTAATAGTGCATCTAATTATAATTTTTCAAAATTTTGGATCTGCCCATGTCTATATGACAAGATTATTGTTCAAAATTATATGTGGAGATAACCACTCGTTCTCTCGCTCCATGTCCAACAATCTAAGGAGAATTGATAACATAACATGACGGACGAGGACCGACATTTGATAACACAATAATAGGAATAGTCAAACTCTGATAATATCATAAAAATTTAAATTTGCGTCTAACTTAACTCTTGAAAAATCTAAAAAGGCGAGAATTGTTCAAAGGTAGAATAGTCTGGGAGACACTTGTACTTGTTCCGGTTTGTCATCCCGGTCCCTACACTTTATAAAGTTTCACTTAGGCACTTCAATTTAATCAAAATAAGATTTTTAAACCCTTCTGACCGTTGAACGCTTACGTGGCATTGATATGGCTGAGGTGGACAAAATGAGTGATTTACACGCACCTAAGGTGCGTGAGCTGATGATTTTTCTTTATTAAAAAATAAAAATTAATAAATAAATAAATAAAATATGTTCTGCCCCATCCTCCCCCTTCATTCTCACCCCCTCCCCCTCCTCTTCTTCTTCAGCCTTCGGTCT
>NW_017670750.1:378161-394480 GCF_001879085.1 Nicotiana attenuata
TCCGTTCCTGCCCTCTCCCCCCCTTCAGCCCTCCGTTCTGCCCCCCTCTTTTCAGCCCCTCGTCCCCCCTTCCCCCCATTAACATGGCACTTCACTTCTCTAAAGTAAAGCTAAAGAGTGAAATTCCATGATCATGGTGTTAATTAACTTTATTTTTCATAGTTTTTTAAAGCCCAATTAACGAAATTCCTTCAGAATTCAACTGAATATTCTGTCTTCTATTGAAACTAGCAGGAGAAGGGTCCAACAATGGATCTTCTAAATTCTGTTTCCTCATTTCTCTATGACTAACAGAATGGCCACGGGGGGAGAGAGGGAGAGAAAACTCAAAAGTCCTATGTCGCCCCCCTCCTCGTACTCATGGTGGAGGAGTCATCGCAGGTGGGTTATTGTTTTAAGAAGGTTGAGGGGGTGGGTTTGAAGAAGGGAAGAGGGGTTTTCTTTAATTTTAATTTTAATTTTAATTTTTTGCTTTTATTTTTTGTTTATGAGATTAAAAATTTGTTAAACAATATTATTTTGGTATGGAATCTGATGTGGATGCTGATTTGTCATCCACGTCAAGCAAGTGAGCATCACACGATTTCGAAGGTGTTTAAAAGTCTTGTTTTGATTAAGATGAGGTGTCTGGATGAAACTTTATAGAGTGTAGGGACCGGGATGATAAACCGGAACAAGTACAAGTGTCTCTTAGGCTAGTCCGCCTTGTTCAAACATATGAGAAAACATAAGCCAGTTCTCTCAATCAATGTGGGATAATCTGATAGGTTTTGTATACGGTAGAAATGGGGGCTACCCGATTTCGTAGGCTCGAGGATCACTTTAAGAGCGAGTCTGAAATAGAATGGGTCCAAGCCCGAATGGCAGAGTTCGAAGTTCGAAGATCAGAGTGTCCGATGAATATCAAGGCCGAGCGTGACCAGCCTCGAGATAATGCCGTTGTGATTTTGTAACAGAAAAGGCGAGATTCTCGCAATGGCCCAAAGATCAAGGCGTAAATTCCGGAACGGAATTGTACGAATCCGAACTAGGCGATTAGACAGTTGTCCCAATAAGATTCTTTATTGTAAATAGAAGTGTACCTTATTTAGGGTTCCCTTATTATATAAAGGGGACCCCAATCATTTGTAAACATCATCTAATCATTGGCAAAGAATATTCTCTCTACTTTTCGCTCATTGTTCATCAGAATTGTCCTTTAACTTTATTATTCTTGCTTTATTGTTCTTGATTCATCTCGAGGTCACTGAGCTCGAGGTCGATACTGCTTAAGTAACACTGGTTTGATTCACTTATTTCTTTCATTTACATTTTATACTTCTTGATTATCAATTGGTATTGAACTGAAATCACATATCTTTAAAACCGCAAATCAAACTTAATTGTTACTCGTATTTTCGAGGTAAACAGTTTTCTCTTTTTTTTTTCTTTTTTTCTACAGAATAAATTAAGTGTAAATTCAGATACTACTCGTTCAGTCTGAGTTTTTTTTTTTTTTTTTGGTCTAATTCTCATAATTTCAACGAAAAATCACATTTCCCTGATTTCCTCCACATTTATTGGAAGAAAAGTCAGGATTTATCTTCCCACCAAGTCATCTGATGTAATTAATTGACTTTTTCTGCTGTTAATCCCGCCAAATTCGGCACACCAACTAATTATTATCTGTTAGAGAACAGAATTATGTACACTGAAAAAGATGTTGCTTGTCACGGACTCATGGAAGAAGGGAGAGAAGACATATATATATGCATTTGATCAAACAAAAAGAAACGACGAACCAAAGCGAAAAGAACAAATGGTTATAAAATATATCACCCTCTATCTTCTTCTTTTTCTTTTTAGCTAATTTAACGAGTGTATGAAAAGTAGATATCAAACAACTGAAATACAAATATATACGTTGTCTATACTTATTGAAATGAGGATAGTCCAATTATAAAAATGAATCTGCAACCTATGTTTACACTAAACTATATTTACTTAGTCAAATAAATTAATATGGTGAAAATATGCAATTATAGTTCAGTGAAAGAAGTGTATGCGCAAACATATATCATACATCGACTGATTTGATGTAAAATACCCTATGCAAATAAGTTTTTATAGTATAGGCAATTGAGTTGTAGTCCTAATGTTTCATGAAGGTTGCCTAAAATTTTTAAATCTAATTCCAAGAAGTCATCATTTATTGGATGGAAATCTATTTGGTGGAATCATCCAAAATCTTAAGTAGCGCATGTGCTTGACACAATTAGCTTTAAATTAATTAATGTGCAAGTGGAGAAGCTTGGTCTACTTGAGATTATAGCTTTATTTGAGTAGGTTATATTTTTCTTTTCTCTATTTGAGTAGCCTTTTCAGGTTATATATTTCCGAACTAAAAGCCAAGTCCAATTAGATTTTCATTAGCCTTTTCCCTCGGGATTAATTCAAAACTAGCCAGATTTATAAGTGGTCATTCAAAAATAGCCACAATTTCAAAAGTCATCGAAATTTAGCTACTTTTTATGTAAAAATAAATTTGATGGAAAACACTGTTCAAAATCCGGAAAATACTGCAGCATAATATACTGTAATTCCAGTATAATATACTGGAACTCCAGCATAATATACTGGAACTCCAAACTCCAGTATATTATACTGGACCGGTCTCTGTTGCAGCAAAATAATGACTATTTTTCAATTACTTTATCAAACGCTGGCTATTTTTAAATGACCAGTCAGAAAACTGGCTAGCCCGTGCTATTTTGACTTTTCCCTCTTATCTTTTTTCTGTTTTACGGACCCATAATAAATTAAATAACGAAAGAGATTGAAAAAGATTGTTTCTAGCATATTTTGACAGCTACTACATGTTTTAGATATTGTCTGAAGGATCCACAAAATCAAGTTAAAAATTATTACTTCCTTTTTTTTATTTTTGGATAAAGTTCTGTTTGACAAATGATGTGTCGGTAGATATATATATATATATATATATATATATATATATATATATATATATATATATATATGGTTGGATGAAATATGAATTTAAATTATATGCACTTATACTGTAATCATTTTCAGTATATAATTTAATATATTATAACAAGTTAATTATCATTATTGCAGGTCAACAATGATTGATTATTTAATTGAATTGTTTGCAATTACTTTTCAAATAATCTAATTATGTAAATACCTTTTTACCAACAATTCTTACTATGTTGAACGATTCAAGAACTACTCTCCAGGGAGAACTAATTTATAATCTCAGTGCCGCTAGATCCATTTTGGATAATTAGATAGCCATACAAAACCTTTACCTATGGTGGGAGCATTGCTAGTTTCTATTACTATAATATTGATCAAGGTAGCAAATTTGAGATGACGGAAATTATATATCAAGCTAATTAGATATAATATTTATTATTTAAATTTTTATATATTCTTTAAGAAAGATAATTAATAATCTTAATCGGGAGGATATTTGTCTAAACTATTCTTTTTATATCTTAAATAATTTCTCTTAATTAACACTTCATCAATTGAAGCAGTAAGTTGAATTTTGGAAAAAAAAAATTACTCCAATACGTATGTCTTAGTCTTACTATTAAAAAAGGAGTGGGTTGAAATTTTGCCACCCCGTGCCTTAATTATTGTATTTGAATTTTAATTATGACCAGCTAATGCTCCGTCTGAAGATAAAGACATATTTAAACTCATTTGATAACACGAGTGCATTTAAAACCCAACCATAATGCGGACAAAGTTAAACCATTTTGCATATTCGAGAGACAAAGTTAGACGTTTTCACTCTTTTCAATAATCATGCAATATCAAGATTTTCACTTTTACTCGTCCAATATTCTAAAAATAAAATTTTCCAATTTTTTGTCACTTTTTAGTATATTAAGAAAAATTAATTTCTTTTTCCTGATATACCCACAATATTAATTATTTATTTTAAATTATTTTTTTAAATCTATTAAAAATATGTATCAATTAAATAGTGGGCAAGTAAAAGTGAACAAAAGGAGTAAAAGTGAACGGGGGGAGTATATAAGTAAGAGCTTGTTTGGAAAGCCACCTTAGAATTAGATTTGGGTGTAAATGGGTGTAATTACACAGTTTGACATATTTGTTTGGCCGAGTAATTACTTGGTCAGCATGGAATTGGGTGTAATTGGAGGGGTGTAATTTCACTCTCCTTTCTCATGGGGGAGGTGAGAATTTGTGGTAATTACAGTGTGTAATTACAAGGATGCTTTTTAGTTTATTTCCTTTTTGTTTTTATATTAATTTATTTTTTATAACTTTTTATTTCTATTATTTAATTTTTTTAATTTTATTTTTACTTTTCAATTTCTTTTGAAATTTTGAAATATAATTTTCTTGTACATTAATTATCTTTTATTTCTCTATCTTTACTTCTTGTGATTCCATGTAATTGCTATATTTTATTTTTTATTTATTTTATTATTCTATTTTTTGAAACTACACCTCCTAATATTAGAAATAATGAGTCATTAACAAACTTGGCATATAATGAGTGATGCAATTAAAGTAAAATTTCGTTGTTGAATGTGGTTATAAACTTATCATGTTTCCTAATCTTAAGTTGCACTAAAACATACTATTATTATGTTGGAATTTGACGTATGTTAACTATTTTTTATTTTTTTTGAATTTTAAAATTGTGTTGTATTCATGGTTCCAATTTACTTTTTTTATTAGTATTGGCTCACATTGCACGTTGTTCATTTTTTAACTAGAATTGATAGACTAGTTTTGTCAAACATTTGAATAATGTTATGAGATTATTTTTTATAAATATTAATTTATTTTATCAAACATGAATTCCATGATGTTCTTACAAAACGTATATTTTTAATTTTTGTAAGTAACTAAACCAAATATTATTAATTTAAAAACTATATATAAATTGTTTTTATAATATTAGTTATAAATATATGATTACTAAATTAATTTATATTGACGAAAAAATATACATCTTAAATGCAAAATATAATATCATTTATACTTATTAAACTTTATAGGCATATATTTATTATATTAACTTTTAAGTTATGATAATTACTTAATTTAGAATTTAATCTACCTGTGTAATTACACTTGTGCAACCAAACAGTAAACTTGTAATTAAGCTGTAATTACACTATGACAAACAAACAGATCGTCGTAATTACAAACAGCAACAACACAACACCAACCCAGTATAATCCGACAAGTGAGGTATGGGGAGGGTAGTGTGTACGCAGACCTTACCCCTACCATAGGGTAGAGAGGCAATGTAATTACTATTCTAGTAATTACACCAATTCCAATTACGGTGTGACTTCCCAAACAGACTCTAAGAGAATAGGGCCTAGTAGCTCTTGGATGCATCATTTCATTGTACTTTGAGTTACTTTTCTGGAGTAATTAAGGGTAGACGACAGTGATAAAATGACAAGATTTCACAATCTTTTTTCCACTAGGAGGAAATTAAAAAAGAAACAAGCATACATAGTAATCAATATCGGTCATATGGTTTAGTTCTAATGTGAATCATTCATGATCTTTTCCAGCTGTCTCCTAATATAAACCTCAAATTTACTATGATAAATTAGTTGCTGATAAATGAACTGAGAGCTCAAAAGTCAAAGTTGTTGCGCTGTAAAAAGAGCTTTGTGTTAAAGATGGACTAAGCACCATCACCATATGATGGACTAAGCAACCATGTCCATATGATTATTGCATATTGGTAGCTTTTGTATTTTTGCTTAATGTTGGTACCATATCACTATCTCCTGCAGAAGTGCCCATATAATTTGGTTTTCACCAATTTATACACAATGCTAAAAATGAGATCGAGAATAACTCCATTTTGATCCTGCTAAATCCAATTCAGTTCTCCCCCCGCCCCCCTACCCCCCCCTCCCCCTTAAATCTATTATAATGCACGTTTATTCAATTGCTGGGTGTGCGAATAAACGCCCATATTGATAACTGAAAAGAATGGAAGGATACATATAAGGTGTAGAGATCTCTAAATGGTGTGAGATTTTTTCAGAAAAATCGTGCGGACCTTAACCCAAATCGGACAATGCCACACCATGTTAAGAGTATCTATGATCTGGTTTAGACCAACAACAACAATAAAAACTACTCAATATATCAACACTATTTTGTTATTTTCTCTCTTTAAAAAATATCAAATATTTCAGGACACTAAATGTATTGGCCTAAATTTGGCGACTTGGTAGTAATGGATAAACAAGACCAAGGACAAAGTCGACCGCGGTGTAATAGCAGGAGGCTGCTCTCGAGAGGGCTGATGCCAAGGATATGCAGCTGAGGTGAAGAAATAACGGTAGGATAGGTTCAGATATGGACACAGGGAATATTCCTTTGGATATTCCTTATTTTGTACTTTTTAGGGTTTCTGCGAAATATGTTGGGTTTTGGATGTATTTAATTAATATATTAAATACTTAAAAGAGGGTGAATGGGAAATGGAGGGAAATAAAATTTTGAGTGAAATTTTAAGTTTCCCCCCTTGGTAAATGGTCGTCGTCGTCGTCGCTCGCTCGGCTCGGCTTCGGCTTCGGATTCGGATTCGGATTCGGATTCGGATTTGGATTTGGATTTGGATTTGGTCAAATGATCGATTGATTGATTAACTTTTTGGACCAAATTTATTTGTTAATAGTAAAATATTAACAGAAATGTTATTAAATATTTGTTTTAATAACAAAATATTAATATTAAATATTAATATTAAATCCGATCCGTTTTTCTGTTTTGGTAACAGAAAAGTAACTACCCTCTTCAATTTTTCCTCTTTATTTTCCCTCTTTAATGTTGAGTAAATAGCCATTTATGTAATGACATTTATGTTGTGGCCGTTTTGCAGAAACAGCCATTCTGAAGAGTTGCACCTCTTCAGATTTCAGCCCGACTTTGGCTATAAATACAACACTATTCTGCTCAGAATTTCACTACGATTTTCTGAGTTTCTTCTACTTCTTTTGCATACTTTTAGCATCAAACAAAGCAAAAAGTAAGTGTGATTTGCTACCGAACTTTGTGTTCGCTGAAACACTGGGGTTTGAAGTACCACTATACCAGTGTGTAATTCGTTCTATCCTGGGAGGGAATAATCCATAACCTTGGGTACTAGGAGGGGATTAAATTCCTTAAGGAAACACTATGAATTCAGTGGGCTCGAATTGGTGTTCTGTCATTTCTGTTTATGTTCATTTCTGTTTATATTCATTTATATTTCCAAAATTATTTTACAAATACAGTATACTAACAAGCTTAAGGAATTTAACATATTTTCTGTATTTGTACTTACTGTTTCTAGAAGAGTAAAACCTTTGTGGTTTTGTACTCTATTAAAATCTACGTGATTTTAACATTTGTGTCATTCTTTTACAGAAATGACTAATGAGAATGAGAACCAAGTTGGACTACAAAATGGTGGATAGGAAGTCTGTTATTACCCAAGTCCAGGAATTGCAAGTGATAATTCACTATCTCCTTGCTGAAGGTATAAATCAAATTAATATTGATGTTGAAAGTAATAATCTTAGTATTTTTACTTACAGAAATTTCATTGAAGGTCTTGTCATCAATGAAGCATTTCAAGTAGCAGCAATGATTGAGAAGTTGCCTCCTTTGTGGAAAGACTTCAAAAACTACTTGAAACACAAACGCAAGGAGATGTCTCTTGAAGATCTCATTGTTCGGTTGAGAATCGAAGAGGACAAACAAAAGCTGCTGAAAAAGAGAGGCCGTGGAAAACTCAAACAATAAATGGGAAGCAAATATTGTTGAAAGAGAAACAAAAAAGAAGGAAGAAGGACTCCTGGACCGAAATACAACCCAAGCAAGAAGCGGTTCAGTGGAAACTGCTACAACTGTGGAAAAACCGGACACAAATCTATGGAGTGTCGTGCTCCGAAGAAAGACAAGAAGAAGGGTCAAGCAAACATGGTTGAAAAGCATGATGATGTTGATGATTTATGTGCCATGCTTTCCGAATGCAACTTGGTGGGCAATCATAAAGAGTGGTGGATTGATTCTGGAGCCACTCGCCATGTTTGTGCTGTTAAAGAAGCTTTTGCTTCTTATGCTCCTGTTGGACCCGATTAGACGATTTCTATGGGAAATGCTTCAAAGGCGAAGATTGAAGGATGTGGGAAGATATTTCTCAAAATGACTTTCGGCAAAGTGGTGACTTTGAACAACGTCCTTCATGTTCCCGAGATTAGGAAGAATTTAGTCTCTACTGGACTTCTTGTTAAGAATGGTTTTAAATGTGTTTTTGTTTCCGATAAGGTTGTAATAAGTAAGAATGAAATGTTTGTAGGAAAAGGTTACCTCACTGAGGGCCTTTTCAAGCTGAATGTAATGGTTGTTGAAAATAATAATAAAATTTCAGCTTCGTCTTACTTACTTAAGTCAAATGAATTATGGCATATACGTTTGGGTTATGTCAATTATAAAACCTTACGGAAAATGATTAATTTGGAAGTATTGCCCAAGTTTGAATGTGACAACTCAAAATGTCAAGTATGTGTGGAATCTAAGTATGTTAAACATCCTTATAAGTCGGTTGAAAGGAATTCAAATCCTTTAGACTTAATTCACACAGATATTTGTGACATGAAGTCAATACCATCTCGCGGTGGAAAAAAGTATTTCATAACTTTTATTGACGATAGTACTCGATATTGCTATGTTTACTTACTTAATAGTAAAGATGAAGCAATAGACGCATTCAAGCAATACAAAAATAAAGTTGAAACGCAACTTAATAAGAAAATTAAAATGATAAGAAGTGATAGGGGTAGTGAATATGAATCTCTTTTTGAACAAATATGTTTAGAATATGGAATTATTCATCAAACAACGGCCCCTTACACGCCCCAATCCAATGGGATTGCAGAAAGAAAGAATCGTTTATTAAAGTAGATGATGAACGCATTATTGATAAGTTCTGGTTTGCCACAGAACTTGTGGGGGGAAGCCGTTCTTACGGCTAGCCGAATACTAAATCGAGTACCCCATAGCAAAACACAGTCCATTCCATATGAAAAATGGAAAGGAAGGAAGCCCAACTTGAATTATTTTAAAGTGTGGGGGTGTTTGGCAAAAGTGCAAGTTCCTAAACCCAAAAGGGTAAAAATAGGACCGAAAACTGTTGATTGTGTTTTCATAGGATATGCGACTAATAGTAAAGCATATCGATTTCTGGTTCATAAATCAGAAAATCCTGACATTCATAATAATACGGTTATAGAATCAGATAATGCTGAGTTCTTTGAAAATATATATCCGTATAAAAAGGAATGTGAGTCGATTGCTGAAGGATCTAAACGACCTGGGGAAGAAACAAAAGAAAGTACACTTAACCAGGAGGATCCAAGACGTAGTAAACGTCAAAGAACGTCTACTTCATTTGGACCAGATTTTGTGACTTTCTTATTGGAAAATGAGCCTCAAACATATAAAGAAGCTATGTCTTCTTTGGAATCATTGTTATGGAAAGAGGCAGTCAATAGTGAAATAGAATCCATGCTGAACAACCATAAATGGGAATTGGTTGATCTTCCTCCTGGAAATAAACCGTTGGGTTCTAAATGGATCTTTAAGAGGAAAATGAAAGATGATGGCACTATTGACAAGTATAAGGCAAGACTTGTGGTCAAAGGGTATAGACAACGAGAAGGTCTTGACTGTTTTGATACATACTCTCCAGTTACAAGAATTACGTCCATATGAACGTTAGTAGCGTTAGCTGCAGTTTATGGTCTTGAAATTCATCAAATGGATGTTAAGACGACCTTCTTAAATTGAGAGTTGGAGGAAGAAATCTACATGGAACAACCTGAAGGGTTTGAGGTTCCAGGTAAAGAAAAGAAGGTCTGTAGACTTGTTAAGTCCCTTTACAGATTAAAACAAGCACCCAAACAATGGCATGCTAAATTTGACCAAACAATGTTGTCAAATGGATTTAAGATAAATGAATGTGATAAATGTGTGTACATTAAAAATATTCCAAATTACATAGTCATTGTTTCCTTATATGTGGATGATATGCTCATAATGAGTAATGACATTGCCAACATAAATGCTACTAAGTGTATGCTAACTAGCAAGTTTAATATGAAAGACTTGCGAGTTGCTGATTTAATTCTGGGAATTAAGATCCATAAGACTTCTCAAGGTCTAGCATTGTCACAATCTCATTATATTAAGACAGTACTTGAAAACTTTAAGCACTTGGGCATTAAAGTTGCAAAGACCCCAATTGATGTGACTTGCATTAGCAAAGAACAAAGGCCGGAGCATATCACAATTGGATTATGCTAGTGTGTTGGGTTGCTTAATGTACACCATGAATTGTACACGACCAGATATAGCTTGTGCTATAAGTAAATTGAGTCGATATACGAGCAATCCAGGCCAATCTCATTGGATGGCCATGAAACGAGTTTTGGGATATTTAGTACATACCTAGGACTTTTCTTTGCACTACAATAAATATCCTGTGGTCATTGAGGGATACTGTGATGCAAATTGGATCACCGGATCAACTGATTCCAAGTCCACAAGTGGATATGTATTCACTATTGGTGGAGGAACGGTATCTTGAAAGTCATCCAAACAAACTTGTATTGCCCGCTCTACAATGGAGGCTGAGTTCATAGCCTTGGATAAAGCCGGTGAAGAAGCTGAATGGCTCCAGAATTTCTTGGAAGATATTCCATTTTGGCCCAAACCGTTGGCACCAATATGCATACATTATGATAGTCAAGCGGCAATTGGAAGGGCTGGGAGCGTTATGTATCACGGTAAGTCTCGTCATACGAAGACATAAAACCGTTAGACAATTACTCTCTAAAGGAATTATCACGATTGACTATGTAAAGTCAAGTGATAATGTGTCGGATCCACTTACAAAAGGCCTAACTAGAGAGGTAGTTGACAAGTCATCAAGGGGAATGGGACTGTGGCCGAGAACAAGTCATAGTGGCGGTAACTCTACCTAGAAGACTGGAGATCCCAAGATCTAGGTTCAAAGAGATCAAACAAAGTCATTTATGACGGTTCAACATTGTCAACTAAACTTTTGGTCCATTCTCGTGATGAGACAATGTTCAGTACCAAGGATAAAGCATTAAGGCTTTTTAATGATTTCTAAATTTGATACGGGGTATATCAAATAGTGTATCTACGGGATGACACGTTTAGGAATCACCTATGTAAGTGTAAAGTGTTAGCCGCTTCAAGGAGAACATTGTAAGGCCAGTTCTCTACGCACTTATGAAACCAGGCGGTGTTCATGGGTGAAACGAACACAATAATGAGAACCAAATACGGTTAAGGGTTGGTTGTGTGAATTGTGGTTGTCTAGGTATACACTAAAGTTCGACGGTTCAAAGATATCAAATCTACCGATTGATCGAGTATATCCGACATAAGTTCACTACGAAAAGTTCAAAGGGAAACCTACTTATCCAGATGCAACTAATCATTACTTGTGAATCACACAGTTTTTCATGCATACTTCCGTGATATAGCCATTCCCCATTCATGTGGGGGATTGTTGGGTTTTGAATGTATTGAATTAATATATTAAATACTTAAAAGAGGATGAACGGGAAATGGAGGGAAATAAAATTTTGAGTGAAATTTTAAGTTTCCCCCCTTGGTAAATGGACATTGTCCCATATTGGAAGAGGAAGAGGTTTTTTATGGGTATATAAGCAATTGCTCTTCATCTAGCTCTTAAAGAGTTGAGAAGAAGGCAAGCCTCGCGCCGTCGTCGTCGTCGCTAGCTCGGCTCGGCTTCGGCTTCGGCTTCGGCTTCGGATTCGAATTCGAATTTGGTCAAATGACCGATTGATTGATTAACTTTTTGGACCAAATTTATTTGTTAATAGTAAAATATTAACAGAAATGTTATTAAATATTTATTTTAATAACAGAATATTAATATTAAATCCAATTCATTTTTCTGTTTTGGTAACAGAAAAGTAACTACCCTCTTCAATTTTCCCTCTTTAATGTTGAGTAAATAGCCATTTATATAATGGCATTCATGCGGTGGCCGTTTTGTAGAAATAGCCATTCTGAAGAGTTGCACCTCTTCAGATTTCAGCCCAACTTTGGCTATAAATACAACACTATTCTGCTCAGAATTTCACTACGATTTTCTCCTTCTTCTGCATACTTTTAGCATCAAACAAAGCAAAAGTTAAGTGTGATTTGCTACCGAACTTTGTGTTCGCTGAAACACTGGGGTTTGAAGTACCACTACACTAGTGTGTAATTCGTTCTATCCTGGGAGGAAATAATCCATAACCTTGGGTACTAGGAGGGGATTAAATTCCTTAAGGAAATACTGTGAATTCAGTGGGCTCGAATTTGTGTTCTGTCATTTCTGTTTATATTCATTTATATTTCCATAATTATTTTACAAATACAGTATACTAATAAAATATTCCTTATAAATAGGAAGAGATAGAGAACACAATAGGGATCTTGACCTCTAATAAGAACACTTTTGTAAAGAGTTGAAAAAGAAGAATATACAACTATTTTCTTGTTCACTGACTACTGAATTCAAGATATATTATTCACTTTCCGTTTGTTAGATCCGAGGATCCATTATATATTTTCGACCCCCATCCCTCCACGTTGTTGTCAGGTGGGAGAATCATACGAGTCACGTTATCTTTGGGTGATAAACTCCCTCTTCTTGCATTTATTGCCCTTTATTACATTTATTGCATGTTCATATTATTGCAACATTCATTGATAGTCATTGAACTCATATCTGATATTCACAACCCGTAGACATTATTCGTACAGTCGATACCCCACAACATTAGATCTAGAATTTATTATATTTAACTAAGATTCATCCCTCATCTCATCATTAATTGGTTTAACTAAAAGGCTCAACACTTTTTGGTCAAACACTAAAGTGTGCTTTTATTTGTAAACCATATTAGTCTAATAATGGACATACTGGAAAAAAAAGAGAGAAATTTTCATAAAGCACTATCTTTTAGTAGTAATTAGCCATCTATAGATACCATTTGCTATATTACGGATTATAGATACTTTTTATGTGGTTATAAGATGTATTTGATGTATTTAAGCTAATATATTCATGAATACAGTAGCAAAAATAGGCGTGAATCAGGGAAGTCCAGCTAATCGGTTGTTGTATTCGAGTGTATTCGACTGTATTCATGGAGTGAAACATGGGATTACAGTTGGACAGATTATTGTATTCAACTGTATTCACGGCGTGAAATAGGGGATTACACTATTTTTAAAACGGAAAGTGAATCAATTAACATAATAGACTCCTAATATAACTCAACAAACTCAATTATAACACACAAAATTTGTATTTTCAGTTATAAAAAAGATTATCAACTAAAAAATACCCCAAAAACATAGCAATCTTCAGAGAAATTATATAATACATCTGAATACATAAATTATATTAATTAAAAGAACCTTATGAATACATTCATGGCATATAGCGAGACACTGAATACAATGTAATACATAGAATACAACGGGATACATTGAAATACAATTAAAAAAATAGAGAATACAATAAAATACATAAAATACAGAGACAAGTATGGATGGTCGATTAGAGGCCGATGCAGAGCTCGAGTCCAGTGGTTTATTCAGGAAGGCATGGACGTCAAATCGAATGGACTGCCTGAAAACACTATGAATTTTTGGGACGGCAAATGCTACGGTGGTGAATGAGGCTGATGAATTGGGAAGCAGTGAGATTGAAAGGAGCATCATGCGTTTGAAAATGGATAATTCGGACAGAGAGATGATTTGCAGAGGAAGTGACAGAAGCACCAGCGGTGGGAGGGTTACACTCGAAGTCCACAACAATTGGGCCTTGAAGATTAAGATTAAGAGAAATTATAGCAACAATCGAGCGAAAATTAGGGTTTATGCCGAGATTGGGGAAGAAGGAAGCGGTGTGGGTGAGAGTTTCTCTGGTTTTGGGCGAGTTTACAGTGAATGGGAAAGAGAATAGAGTGTATCAAAATAAGAGAGAGAAAGAGCGTGTATTGTGGCTTAAGTGTAGGAGATAACCAAAATTAAAAATTTTGCTATAAACCATAAAAGGTATCTATAGAATATAATTTATTTAAATGGTATTTATTTAATATAAATAAGGTGTTAACCTTTGCTATAGAATGTAAAAATTCCAAAAAAAATTACAGATAGTCTAGTGAATATAAATTTTTGCATGAAGGAAATAATATCCTGGTAGAGACAGACCAGATACTATTAGAGGCCCCCGGCGGCGGAATCAAATTGTCAACGCAGAAAAGCTTGCCGACTTAGCAACTCTTTAGTCTTTACTATACTAATTTAAACCAGCAATTACGGAATAAAACCAGAACCAATGTAACTAGAGCTGCAATGAAAATGACAATGTTTTGAGATGAGATCGAGCTTACTCAAAATGACAAGCTATTTTGATGATTTGGGCTTCCATAGCCTCAACCTCAAGAGGAACTTTCATGTCTTCAAGAGTATTGGGCCCGTAATAAGTAAGGGTTTGACGACGAGTTGCGTGGTAAACGAATTATTGGGCTTGAGCTTTGGGCTAATGCTTTGCTATAACGATGAGTCCGAATGAATTAGACCGGTAACTGATGTATCTATCAAGGAAAAGGAGAAAGTGGAGTGGTATGACAACCAATAAAGAGAAGTAAAAATTGCACGGAGCGCCCTATTTGGTCGCCCCCATTTAACTTATACCCATTTTTTTAAAAACTTTTAACCTGTACCCACTTTTTAAATAACTTCAGCCCCTTTCTCCTCCTCCTTCCCCTTTCTCCTCCTCCTTCTAATACTGGTATTGCTGCTGTTGATTTAATTTATTCAACTCGTCGCGATGTTTTCTCATATTTCCACCTAAAGCTTGGCCGAGAGCAAACTCTTCACCACAAAACGAACATTCATGTTTCTTAGGCTTAACAGTAGGTAACTCGTTAGGAAAAGTAGTCATCAACATGAGTTTAATAGCTGTATTTTTATGACTTGCTCTGTGTCCACCCAGTGCTTGAAACGAATCAAATTGTTTTTTGCATGTTTTGCACTCAAAGATTTTACTACGTCCGCTTTTAGCCTGCATTTTTTTTTTTTGGATGGAGTTTAAAATAACAAAACGAAAGACAAATAAGCAGAAGCTGAAGAAGAAAGAAAAGAACTGGAACACACAAGCACTAGAAAGAAAAGAGAACTAAATAACTTCAGCTCTAGAGCTGAAGTTTCCCAGCTACAACACAAAAACTTCAGCTCTAGAGCTGAAGTTTCCAGTTACAACACAAAAACTTCAGCTCTAGAGTGCATATTTAGGTAATTGTTGAACAACACCACTCCCAGAGTATATGAGGGATCAATAACCGGGGGTTTAAAGGTGGGATTAGGGATAACGAAGCCTTGGGTGCGATCTGAAGTGAGCTGTATTAAAAGCCAGCTAGCGTAGCTCGGGAGAGTGCGTCTAGTAAATTGTCGTAATTACTCGGGAGAGATTTACGGTAATAAGAGTGCTCATGATCGGTAGAGAATACTTAGGCGAAATTATAGAAGACATAGCGGGAAGGATTCTGACAATTGGGGAAATCATAACTCTAGACCTCCATAATCTTTTCTCTAACCCTCAGTATCGTTAGTTGTTAATTTACTATTTTAATTTGTTAGTTAATTAGTTAGACACAAGAATCTTAATATCTATAAGTTGGGAATTATTCAAGCTTGTCTTCTTGGTGATAGTGAACAGTTGTAGCTAAACCTTAGTTCTCTGTGGGATTCGACTCCGGACTTGTAAACCGGGTTATATTTGCAACGACCGCATTGTCCTTTTTATAAGGCATAGTTGGGCGTGATCAAATTTTGGCGCCGTTGCCAGGGAACTAACGGTGTAGTTGTAGCTGTATATATTGCTAGGGTTCAAGTTTGAACTTTTAGTTTGTTTTTTTTTATTTTTTTATTTTTTTTATAACTGTTGATTTGAAAAACATGGCATCTTGTAATTATGGGAATTTAGGTGTAGATAATTCTACTATTGATCTCCATACATATTGTGAAGGAAACCGCCCGTGGCAAAATTTTCAAAACGTTCCTAAGAGCGAGTTATGTGCACCAACTCAATCTTATTTGTGGAATGTGTGTGATGTGTGTGGTGGTAAAAATGGTCACCTTCATGGTTGTGCTTATATTTTTTATTTTCCCCCAACCCCTTACTATGATGGTTC
>NW_017670750.1:394500-455097 GCF_001879085.1 Nicotiana attenuata
GCTCTAACAGTTGTAGCTAAACCTTAGTTTTCTGTGGGATTCGACTCCGGACTTGTAAACCGGGTTATATTTGCAACGACCGCATTGTCCTTTTTATAAGGCATAGTTGGGCGTGATCAATAAAGAAAGAGGCATTCAAGGTATTAGCTTAGGAAGAAAATATTGAACGAGTGAAAAATAACAGGTAATTCTAATGTCTAAAGAAGCTTTCCTACAAACTATTCCATATATAGGGTATCTAACAGAGAAAAGCACCGAAATGCTCATAGATATATAAACTTCCTAAAACATCCAGTGTCTGTTTCAAAGCCCTACATTCAGTTCAAAAAAGTATAGCGACCACTTAGCAATAATACATTACTTCGCTTTGCTTTTTAATCTTCGAAAGACTCATGAACCCCTCATTGTCAACATAATAGCGTGCACGACCAACAACTAAGTGGGCATAATAAGCTTGTGCCACGATGGCAAGCGATGAATTCAAATTCAAATTAAATGATATATTGATTAAATAATTATATAATTAGATAATAATATAATTTATAGGTGTAACTCTCATGATTTGATACATCAAAGAAAAAAGAAGATGCTACTGAAGCTAGGTGCTTCAGGATGTATTTTCTGCCAAAAAAATTTCATATGATAATTCGTATAAATCTTATAATTATTGTCTGAATTCAATATTAGCCTTTTAAAGTGAAATGGAGTGGAATATTTTATAAAATTGTGGTGATGTGCTATTATCGTGCATCTTTTAATTAATCTTTAATTTTTCATATGAAAATCTAGCCCATAGAAAGGACTAACAAGCATAGACAAAAATAATCTTCATATAATAATATTGTTAACTTACTTTATTGATTGGCCTTGACATGTCAAAAATGCAAATGACATTAATGTCAAGCATGTGATCACTATCTGCAACAATATTCTTGTAACATAGAGGATGATAATAGGATAACTTAGAAGACAATTAATTATTTATCAAATAATTTTTTCTCATACTATATCAAGAAGTCGTCATTCATTTTTACTTATTTCTTTTCCTATAGTCTCTCTGCCAATCAAATTCAAATTAAATGATATATTGACTAAATTATGCAAATTAAATAGTAGTATAATTTATAAATGTAACTCTCAAGCTTTGACTTATCTGCAACCATGGGGATGCTCCTGAAGCGTCTAGTTCAGGATATATTTTCGGTTGAAAAAATTTCATATGAGAATTAGTACAAGGCTCGTAATTACTCTCTGCATTCAAATATTAGTTTTTTTTAAAGTGAAATGGATTGATTTTGTTTTAAACTGTGGTCACGTTGTAATGACCCGGCCGGTCATATTAGTTTTATTGCTTATTCTATGTTTATTTGTGGTTATGTGACTTGCCGGGGTTGGTTGGTTCGGTTCCGGGGATGTTTCGGAATGAATTGGGATACTTAGTCCCAAGGTTGGAAGCTTACGTTGAAAGAGTTGACCGGATGTTGACATATGGGTAAATAACTCCGGAATGAAGTTTTGATACTTCCAACAGCGTCGTATGGTGATTTCGCACTTAGGAGTATGTCTGGATATTGATTTGGAGGTCCGTAGTCGTTTCGGCTTTAATTGGCGAAAGTTAGAAAGTTGAGAAGTTTGATCGAGAATTGGCTTTGTTGATACCGGGATCGGATTATTTTCGGAAGTTAGAATAGGTCCGTTGTGTCATTAATGACTTATGCGCACAATTTAAGATAAATTGAAATTGGTTTGGTGTGTTTCGACATTTAGTTTTAGAAGTTAGAAGTTCAATAGTTCATTAGGCTTGAATTGTGGTGCGATTCATGATTTTGATATGATTTGAGGCCTCGACTAAGTTCGTTCATGATTTTGATATGATTTGAGGCCTCGACTAAGTTCGTGCAATGTTTTACGATGTGTTGCTAAGTTTGGATGGGATCTCGGGGGCCTCGGGTGAGATTTGGATTGATTTCAGAATGAGTTTGGCCTTAAGGATTTGCTGATTTTTCTGGTATTTGGTTTCCTCTTATGCAATCGCGTGAAGGAGTCGCGATCGCGTAAGGTTAATTCTGGCAGTAGGATTTTTGTTCAACGCGTTTGCGAGTGTGTTTACACGATCATAGAGCTTTGGTTGGTAATGTACCGCGAACGTAGGTGATGGGACGCGTCCGCGAAGAAGGAAGGGGAGGTCTGGGAAGTTCACGTGTTTGTTCTTCGCAATCGCATGTCCTTATCCCCGATCGCGGAGGTCTGAGTTACTAAGCATTGCTGCAATGATCCGATCGGTCGTTTTAAGCTCTAGCACACCGTTCAGCGAATTGAGGCCAAAAGCAGCTTCACTTGAGGTATTATGACTTGTACGCATGGTCGGAATTGAATTTCGGGAAGTTCAGAGTTGATTTGGAAAGAGAATTCTCATTTCGAAAGCTTTAGGATGACAGAATTGACTTAGATTGGATTTTTGAATAAACGACCTCGGAATCAGAATTTGAAGGTTCCAGTAGGTTTGTATGATGATTTTGGAGTTGGGCGTATGTCCGGATCGGGTTTTGGATGACCCGAGAGCGTTTCGGCGCCTATTGTGTAAGTTAGCATTTTTGAAAGAATTTCATAAGTTTGGGTTGAAGTACATTTCAGTGTTATCGATGTCCATTTGGGATTCCGAGTCTGGGAATAGCTCCGTATGGTGATTCGGGTATTGGGAGCGCGATCAGAAGTGGATTTGGAGGTCCGTAGGTCATTTTGGAGTCATTTGGCGAAAGTTAGAAATTTGAAGTTTTTTGAGAAGTTTGACCGGAAGTGGAATTTCTGATATCGGGGTCGGATTTCGATTCTGAAAGTTGGAGTAGGTCCGTAATGCCGAATATGACTTGTGTGCAAAATTTGAGGTCAATCGGACGTTATTTGAGAGGTTTCGGCATTGAATGTAGATGTTTGAAGTTCTAAAGTTCATAAAGCTCGAATTGGGGTGTGATTCGTAATTTTGACGTTGTTTGATGTGATTTGAGACCTCAAGCAGGTCCGCATTATGGTTTGCGACTGGTTTTTATAACTGGTCGGTGCCCCGGGGGCCTCGAGTGGATTCTGGATGGTTGACAGATCAAACATGGAATTTGAAGAAGGAAGCAAGCAGCTGGCTTCTGGTGTAACTGCACCTGCGAGGCTTGGGCCGCAGGTGCGGAGCCGCAGAAGCGGCCTTGGTGCTGCAGAAGCGGAAGTGGCTGGGCTAGGTTGGGACCGCAGATGTGGTCATCTTGCCGCAGAAGCGGGACAGCACCTGCGGAAGGAGGAGCGCAGAAGCGGAATGAGGGGGCCTGGTAAAGGACCGCAAATGCGGTAGTGGGGCCGCACCTGCGGAACCGCAGAAGCAGTCAAGTAATCGCAGGTGCCGAAATGCTGGAGGCAGTGAGCTTCTTTAAATCGGGGGTTTGGTTCATTTCAACACCATTTCTTCCATTGGAGCCGATTTTGGAGCAACTTTGAGGTGCCATTTTCACCACCAAACATGAGGTAAGTGGTTTTTACTAGTTTTGAGTTGAATACATGATTGTATATGGATTTGAACATGGAAATTAGTGCAAAAACTGGGATTTTGAGGAAAACCTAGAAAATTGATATTCTTGAATTTTGACCACGATTTTGGACATGAAATTGAGAGTGAATTATATATTTGAGTTCGTGAGGTTGTGGGCAAACTTTATCTTCGAAAATTTCGGAATCCGGGCACGTGGGCCCGAGGGCAATTTTGTCAACTTTTTGATTGATGTTAGAAATAGTTATAAATTGGATTATTACGAGTAATTGAGCATATATTAATGGGTTTGCATAATTTTTGGTTAGTTTTGGAGCGTTTGCATCGATTTGAGTCTTTGGAAGGGCGTGGAATGCCAGTTATGGAACTTCGGAGCGAGGTGAGCCTCCTTTCTAACCTTGTAAGAGGGAATTGTCCCCATAGATGAATTAATTGGATATCTGCTTCTATTTGTGGGGGCTACGTACGCACGAGGTGATGAGAGTCCGTGCGTAGCTACTATTATGCTTATGCCCGGGTAGTCTAGGACCCAAAAGCATGCTCTACTTGAACTAATTGTAACCTTATTGATAGTTTAAATTGCTTTAATCGTATCGAAGTGGTAAATGATTTTTCTAAAAGAGTTAAACTTTGTTTCCTCGACTTGTAAAAAAGAAATTGACACCTCCTTGAATAATTGTTTCCCTGATGAAGTCTTGATTGACTATTTGAATGTGTTTTTCTATGTGTACCTGCGTCGCATGAATGATTCGCGATCGAGGTGATTGTTTATTTATATTTGACCGCATCGCATGTATGATTCGCGAGCAGGGTGATTGTTTATTTATATTTGACCGCGTCGCATGTATGATTTTCGAGCGGGATAATAGATGCATCTATGGTTCGCGCCATTCGTGATTCGACCCTCTGGCAGTGCACAGTTTAAATATTGTTGGATCGGGCTCTACGACCTCGGCATGATTTGCGCATGCTTGTATTGCTTGCCTTGAAATTCATAGATGTTGATATTTGTTCTCCCTGGCCTGAGATAGATGTATAAATGATGAAAATTAATTTGGGAATTTCCTTTGAACGAAAGAATTGTTTACTTGCCTCACGCTATTGAGTTACAACCATTTTTATGAAAATCCCCGATTTACTATATTATTGGTATATTATTATTGGACCACTAGTAAGTGTCGAAGTCGACCTCTCGTCTCTAGTTCTTCGAGATTAGATGGGTTACTTACTGAGTACACGTTATTTTTATACTCATGCTACACTTGCTGTGCAATTTCGTCGCACATGCACATGTACCTCTAGCGGCCTAATGGGCATAGCAGGTGGATGATACTGAGACTTAGGTGAGCTGCATCTGTCGAGGCGACCCGCAGCCAGCATAGTCTCTTTCAGTGTATAGTATTTACTTTCTGTCTAAATTTGTATTCCGGCCAGTTATTGTACTTCATTTGATTTCCTAGTGATTGCTCATGCACTTATGACACCGGGTTCTGGGATGATTATGGGATTATTCTGTATTTAGATTTGTTAAAGACATCATAATTATTTCAGTAAATTTCATTATTTATTGTTTAATGTATAAAAGAAATGATTTCAATCAATACTAAACTGAGAATTTAATTAACTTCATGGTGTTGGCTTGCCTGAAGTGGTGTCTGGCGCCATTACGACCCTTAGTGGATTTTGGGTCGTGACAACATCGTATCAGAGCACTAGGTTCCCTTAGGCCTCATGAGTCATGAGCGAGTCTAGTAGAGTCTTGCGTCAATACGGAGATGTCTGTACTTATCTTCGAGAGGCTACAGAACTGTTACGAGCACTTCCTTTCTTGATTTCCTCATCGTGCGATTTGATCCCTTTGAGGCTTATGCCTTCATTTCCTTTCCATTCAATCTTATGCGACGCGAAGCGCTGGCTATGAATCGGGAAGTGAGTATTTGTAATGGTACTACAGATGTGGTGCGGGATGTCTCTCGCCGCGTGGTTGTTTGGACTATTGTCGTCGCCTTGCGGAAGGATAGTTTGTCATTTCAGCTCCGTAGCTGTACTTCTGAGGGCTTTGAGGCTATGCACAGGTTTCTATGATGCTTATGAATGGCTACCGCACATTATCGATGTGATGGTAGGATGTTTTCCTATGTGTTGGGGCAGTGAATGACTTGAAAGGAGGTTTACTCAGAGCACGATTCAGAGATTCAGTATTTTATTTTTGGTGGAGAAAAGGCAATCGGACTACAAATGTTCAGGTTTGGGTTGATAGGGTAACGAGACTTTGTGTTTTCAAGTATGGTGGAATTTTCATCTGTGGCGTGGTGTCGTCGTCCTTGATTGAATATATTAAGTTTGCCAGTGTTATGATCATCTACAATTTGCCTCTAGGGTAGGGTATGGTGAGATAGTATTGAAGAAGCGGCTGTCAGAGATCGTCGGGTGCGGTGGTTCAGGATTGAATCGATGTTTCTAATGTCGACGGCTCGGGAAAGATGATCTTCAGAAAGGTTTAAAGTTAGTAGTGGTCTGTTGGTTCAAGTGCAACCGAGATAGGTTTTGATCTAAGGCATCAATTGAGCAGCAAAGGATGAGGAAGGACATGTAGGAAGTGTCATGCGGTGGTTAAATTTCTAGAAGGCTAGGTGTAAGAAGCGGAAGTCGAGTAGTTGCTTAAAGAAGAGGGGTTTGGTCAAAGTGGAAGAGTGACAGAGTAGCATATGGGTGCAGTGGCAGGATAACTACACGCCTTAAGGAAGTTTGGAATGATTGTGGACGGTGAGTGGGTCTACGGGCTTAATTTGAATTATTGGCTATTATATGGCGGGGGATTTGATACAACAGAAAGGAGTTGCTTGTTATGAAGAAGGATACGACATGACTTCGGATTTGGAGGGTATTGTCGCACATTTAGTTGATGTCCATGAGGAGTGAATGGGCTTGCACAGCTAGCGAACGAGCATGGGCTTAGGTTGGGATGCAGATTTCGTAGTAATTGTACAGTGCAGCATCGTTGGGAGATGCCGGCAAGTAATTTCCATAGGTGGGTTATCTCCTGTGAGCAGATCAGCGATCACATGGTGTTGACGAAGCTTATACGAAGGATTTCACTGGCTATCCAGTAAAAGGTCGAATAGATGAATTTTGCTAGCGATTCAGAGTGTTCTTGGCAGGTCGAACATAAGGATTTCGAGGAAATTGGCGGGTTGGTTGCACATGATCATGTCAACAATGAAGAAAGAATCTTGATGGGTTCTAGAGTTGTGTAATGGTGGCTTCAAGCTAAGTGGGAGAGTCCCACCGCCTACGACCGAGTTGCATGGTTATCTACTTGTGATGTTTCTGGCTATTGAATTGGCTAGTTATTTCAGCTAAGGAAAAGAATATATGTGGTAATTTGAGCAAATGATTTGAGAGATGTGTGCCATAAACGGCCTTATCGATTCTTGTTCGGGCTTTAGGAAGACTCGGGATTTGTGTTTTGTGCGGAGGTGATTTACAAGGAAGTGATTCAATCGGGTGCTCCATGGAGATGGGTGTCCATATGCCAGCAAAGCCTTGGAATTGATTACATTCAGGACCAAACCAGAGTGGTGACTCTCAACAACGGTCCTAGTGAATTCAAAGGTTAAAATGCTCGGTGCCTAAAGATTTCAAGCCTGCAGTATGGTTTAGAATCGAGCTTTTGTAGCAGATTATGATAAGAGGCTCGGAATGATCTATGATGTTTTCGACTTCTAGTGTAGCATTGGGAGGAAAAAGAGAAAAAGACTTCAGATTCATTGAGGAATTATCAGAATGGGTGTATCAGTTGAAGATGCGAATGTGCATGCAGGGTGTAGGGAGGGTATGAAACGATTCATGGGTTTGGAGACAATGTGGTCTCATGGAATGGGATCACTCAAGATGAGTGCGGATTTAGGTTGGTGATGTGAATGTAGCTAATATTAACTCTAAGGCAAGATAAAGATTAATTAGAAGAAGTTAGATTGGTTAACCATGGTTGAATTGGTATAATGGTGGCGGTAATCAGTTCCTTCAGCGTGATTAAGTTGTGCATGTGATTAGTGGCGGTGCGTGCGAGGCTCGATGGACGCCGTAATTGATTTTATTTGGAAGTATTCAAGTATTATGGCCTGTTATGTGCAGGCGGATCACGGAGGGGTTATGGTGGTTTAGACCACTACCTGAGGATTTAAATGTTTTACGGTTATGAGAAGATACTTGCGTGTTGCTATGGCTCTCTTGGAATGAGTTAAGTAAAAGGTTTCTGCATGACGAAGTGTATACCCTATTAGTGGTTAAGGAGTTATGATGAAATTCTTATACTGTCGCATATTGGCATGTTAGGTGCAGTGAACGGTATGAAAATTGAAAGTGAGGAATCGAGGTTGTAGTTCGGTATTAGCAAGGATGTCACGAGCTCGGATGAGCAGGAAAGGGATTTGAATGTTTGGAGTAAGCTGGTATTGTCTTCAGCGTCACCCTAGATCGGTGTTTTGTGAAAGAGGCTTTGCAATCTGGTTATGGATTCTTGATCTTCTTTACAGCGTTAGTGCGGTCGGTGGTATGGATGTGCAGACTTGTTATCTGGTGCGGAAGGTTATGCGAGCGTGTCTCACGGGGAGGTTGTATGAGTGTGACATGTAGTCACTTGATTGATTGGAAATTTAAACCAAGTATGAAGATTGTGGTAATATCACTAATGTGCGAATTATTCCTGAAGGGCACTCGGTTTATTGGGATGTGGACTGTGGAGGTTTACTCCTGTTATGATGGTTGTTCTTGTGAGTTATAGGGGAAACGGGTGCTTATGGACCTTAGAAAGGTTAATAGCCTAGAATGGTGCAACCAGAATCGGTTTGAGGTCTATGAATGGATTTAAATATGAATATGGGCTCTATATCAGGCCAAATGTGTTCATTTCAGCATAGCGCTCCTTATGAAGGAGTATTCGGATGTTGGATGCTATTTCGTTGTCGGCTATTTCATGTAATACTATATTGTGCTGTGTGAGTTTTGAAACGGCTTTGATGAATTCATGTGTATTGAGGTTCCACATAGCGATGGTGTTATGTGAACATGATGGCTCTTGTGATTCAGATTATATATCACACCTCAGTTGTGCTTGTGTGTTGTAGCTTATGGCGCTATCTGTCTCCCAAGGGATGGTATTATGCACTTAGCGTGCTTGCAATAGATATTTGGTATTTAGTAGTAATGAGCAATTTATCTCGGTGTGTATCTTCTTGTGTGAGTTCTATGTGTGGATCGGGTGGCACGCCGCAATGGGCATGTTGTTTGGATCGGGTTGCATGCCGCAATAGTATGATGATGAGAACAGTTTTCTGTATTCTAATTTTTGTGTGTTTTGTTTCCATTTTCTGAGGATAGTTCATATTAGTTGCGTGAGTTGAGTAGTCCATTCTAGAGCTCGTTTCCCTTATGTATCACGTTCGAGTTTGTGTCCTATCGGCATATTTAGGCATCATATGAGACTTTTGGTCAGGTCTGGGGTGGCTTATTGCCTGAGCAGCTTATATTGGGTGAGACAAGATTATTGGATCTAGGATCAGTGCAATCGGATTATATGAAGTATACCAAAGAGCAAATACCATAATTTGGTTCAGAATGAGGTGACTGTTCTTGTTAGAAGTAGAGACTCAATGATTTGTTGACTCGGCAGATGATTATGAATTTCTAGACGTCTCTTACATCGTGGTTGTATCGTAAGAGTTACAAGACTTATACATGTCATGAGGTGCATTTTGAGCATCATATTCGGGGAATGTCGGTTGTAATGATTAGAGAATGTTATTATGGTCCTACGAATGATGTGGGGCATGGTGAGAATTCAGCACAAGTATCCAATCGTGTTCTGGTACATCGTGTAGTGATTGATACGGTGTTCGTATATTGGAAGCAGGCCTGGCAGAGAATTTCGGATGTTGAAACTGGGCTCTAAGGCTCTTTTGCCTAAATAAAAGAGGATATCTTCAGATTTGATCGAGCTAATGTGCTCAACCGAGTTGTGGTAGTGCTGGTAGGTGCATGAGGTGTTAAACAGTGATTACGGACAACTCCAGTGCAGGTCTCAGCACGTTCAAGGACGAACATATGTTTAAGTAGGAGAGAATGTAACGACCTGACCGGTCGTTTTGAGCTCTAGCGTGTTGTTCAACAGTTTGAGGCCAGGAGCAGCTTCACTTCAGATATTATGACTTGTACGCATGGTCGAAATTGAATTTCGGGAAGTTTGAAGTTGATTTAGAAAGAGAAATTCTCATTTCGAAAGCTTTAGGATGACATAATTGACTAAGATTGCATTTTTGAGTAAACGACCTCAGAATCAGGATTTGAATGTTCCAGCAGGTTTGTATGATGATTTTGGACTTGGGCGTATGTCCGGATCGGGTTTCGGATGGCCCGAGAGCGTTTCAGCGCCTATTATGTAAGTTAGCATTTTTGGAAGAATTTTATAAGTTTGGGTTGAAGTGCATTTCAGTGTTATCGATGTCCGTTTGGGATTTCGAGTATGGGAATAGCTCCGTATGGTGATTCTGGTAATGGGAGAGCGATCGGAAGTGGATTTTGAGGTCCGTATGTCATTATGGAGTCATTTGGCGAAAGCTAGAAATTTGAAGATTTTTGAGAAATTTGTCTGGACGTGGACTTTTTGATATCAGGGTCGGATTCCGATTCCAAAAGTTAGAGTAGGTCCGTAATGCCGAATATGACTTGTGTGCAAAATTTGAGGTCAATCAAACGTGATTTGAGAGGTTTCGACATCGAATGTAGAAGTTTGAAGTTCTAAAGTTCATAAAGCTCGAATTGGGGAGTGATTTGTGATTTTGACGTTGTTTGATGTGATTTGAGGCCTCGAGCAGGTCCGCATTATGGTTTGGGACCAGTTGGTATGATTGGTCGGGGCCCCGGGGGCCTCGGGTGGATTCCGGATGGTTGACGGATCAAACTTGGAATTTGAAGAAGGAAGGAAGCAGCTGCCTTCTGGTGTAACCGCACCTGCGAGGCTTGGGGCGCAGGTGCGGAGCCAAAGAAGCGGCCTTGGTGCCGCAGAAGCGGAAGTGGCTGGGCTAGGCTGGGACCGCAGATGCGGTCATCTTGCCGCAAAAGCGGGACCGCACCTGCGGAATGAGGGGACCTGGTGAAGGACCGCAGATGCGGCAGTGGGGCCGCACCTCCGGAACCGTAGAAGCGGTCAAGTGACCGCAGGTGCGGATGGAGGCGGTGAGGTTCTTTAAATTGGGGGTTTGGTTCATTTCAACCCCATTTCTTCCGTTGGAGCCGATTTGGGAGCAACTTTGAGGTGCCATTTTCACCACCAAGCATGAGGTAAGTGGTGTATACTAGTTTTGAGTTAAATACATGATTGTATATGGATTTGAACATGAAAATTAGTGAAAATTTTGGGATTTTGAGGAAAACCTAGAAAATTGACATTCTTAGATTTTGACCACGATTTTGGAGATGAAATTGAGAGTATATTATATATTTGAATTCGTGAGGTTGTGGGAAAACTTTATCTTCGAAATTTTTTTGAATCCGGGCACGTGAGCCCGAGGGCAATATTGTCAACTTTTCGATCGGGGTTAGAAATTGTTATAAATTTGATTATTACGAGTAATTGAGCATATGTTAATGGGTTTGCATAATTATTGGCTAGTTTTGGAGCGTGTGCACCGATTTGACTCTTCGGAAGGGCGTGGAATGCCGGTTATGGAACTTTGGAGCGAGGTGAGCCTCCTTTCTAACCTTGTAAGAGGGAATTGTCCCCATAGGTGAATTAATTGGATATGTGCTTCTATTTGTGGGGGCTACGTACGCACGAGGTGACGAGAGTCCGTGCGTAGCTACTATTATGCTTATGTCCGGGTAGTCTAGGAACCAAAAGCATGCTCTACTTGAAATAATTGTAACCTTATTGATAGATTAAATTGCTTTAATCGTCTCGAAGTGGTTAATGATTTTTCTAAAAGAGTTAACTTGGTTTCCTCGACTTGTAAAAGGGAAATTGACACCTCCTTGAATAATTTTTCCCCTGATGAAGTCTTGATTGATTGTTTGAATGTGTGTTTCTATATGTACCTGCGTCGTATGAATGATTCGCGAGCGGGGTGATTGTTTATTTATATTTGACCGCGTCGCATGTATGATTCGCGAGCGGGGTAATAGATGCTTCTATGGTTCGCGTCATACGACCCTCTAGCAGTGCACAATTTAAATATTGTTGGATCGGGCCGTACGACCTCGGCATGATTTGCGCATGCTTGTATTGCCTGCCTTGAAATTCATAGATGTTGATATTTGTTCTCCCTTGCCTTAGATAGATGTATAATGATGAAAATGAATTTGGGAATTTCCTATGAACGAAAGAATATTTTACTTGCCTCACGCTATTGAGTTACAACTATTTTTATGAAAATCCTCGATTTACTATATTATTCGTATATTATTATTGGACCACTAGTAAGTGTCGAGGTCAACCTCTCGTCTCTACTTCTTCGAGATTAGACGGGATACTTACTGAGTACACGTTTTTGTACTCATGCTACACTTGTTGTGCATTTTTGTTGAACAGGCCCATGTACCTCTAGCGGCCTAATGGGCGTAGCAGCATGGATGATACGGAGACTTAGGTGAGCTGAATCTCTTGAGGCGACCCGCAGCCAGCATAGTCTCTTTCAGTGGATAGTATTTACTTTCTGTCCAAATTTGTATTCCGGACAGTTATTGTACTTCATTTGATTTCCTAGTGATTGCTCATGCACTTGTGGCACCGGGCTCTGGGAGGATTATGGAATTATTTAGTATTTAGATTTGTTAATGACATCATTATTATTTCAGCAAATTACATTATTTATTGTGTAATGTATAAAAGAAATGATTTCAATCAATACTAAAATGAGAATTTAATTAACTTCGTGGTGTTGGCTTGCCTGATAGTGGTGTCCGGCGCCTTCACGACCCTTAGTGGATTTTGGGTCATGACAATTGCGTTCGCGACTGGTTGTTCGCGTTCATGTAGACTATTTCTTGAGGGCAATAAGCTTTGTTCTTCGCGATCGCAAAGGAAAATCCGCGATCATGAAGGGGAACACCTAGGCAAACTATTTAATATAAAAGATAAGGGTTAGAGTATTATTTCATGTATGGACTTGGGGAGCTCGGCTAGGGGCAATTTTTGAGAGGGATTTCTCTACAAATCAAGAGGTAAGCTATTTTTGATAACTTTTGTCCAATAGTACTGAATACCAATTGGTTTCTACACCTAGATTATGTATTTTTAAGGTGGAATTTGGGGAATTTTAGAGAGTAAGATTTGGGGGTTTGAGGGTCAATTTGTGGTCGGAATTGGATGATTTTGGTATGACTGGACTCATTATTGAATAAGTGTTCAGATTTTATGAATTTTATTGGGTTCCGAGGCGTGGGCCCGTGGTTGACTTTTTGGGTTGACTTTTTAAATTTAGTTAAAGAACTTAGCTTTATCGTATGTAATCAATTCCTATAGTTTGTATTAATAATATTAAGTTGTTTGTGACTAGATTCGAGTCATTTGGAGGCCGATTCGCGGGGCAAGGGTTTGTTGGAGCATTGAGTTTTGCACTTTAAGGTAAGTAACACTTATAAACTTGGTATCGAGAGTATGAATCCCTGAAATACGTGTTATGTGGTTGGTGTTGAGGTGACGCACATGCTAGGTGACGGGCGTGTGAACGTGCACCATGCTAATTATAACTCGGTTGATTCTTTGGAACTGTGTAGTTATCTAGTCTTGTTCTATCCGTGAAATTTCTATGTGCTAGAGTAATTGAGCTGTGATTCATGTTAGAAGTCATGTTTAGGCTATGTGCTTATTATATTGGGACCCACTGAGGTCATTTCTGCTGTTGAGTTATTTGCTTAAGTTGCAATTATGCACTCAGTCATATTCATCTATTTGCATATCATATCTTAGTCTCTGTTATCATTTACTGTTACATCATGTTATCATTGTTTAGGCTGAGTGGTATGAGATTTGTGAGCCTGTTAGACTAGAGAGATTGTTGACTAAGTTGGGGCATGTGAGGCAGATTGTGAGTGATATTTATGGGTTCGGGCTGCACGACGCAACAATTATTTATGGGATCGGGCTGCACGCCGTAGTAGGGTTTATTGGCTCATTAATAGGATCGGGCTGCACGTCGCAACAGGCTTTGTTGACTTATTATAGGATCGGGTTGCACTTCGGAGCATGCCATGTTAGTAGTATAACAGCGCTTGGGTAGGATCCGCCCCTCCAAAGTCTTACATACCAGCAGTGAGCGCATGTATCATACAGTGCTGAGTGATTGTGTGTGGTGAGTTGGAGTTGAGACAGACAGATTGAGTACTCTAAGAGCATAAGTACTTGAGGGAGTATCACTGTTATGCATTACATTTGACATGTAGTCATAGTGATGTAAAATTCCTCATGCTAGCTCTACTTGGCATATTTTATTTGTGTTGAACTTAAATTGTTGAACTCGAAAGCATGTCTACATTTCTGTATTGTGTACGAACTCATTATGGAAGTTTTCTATGTTATTACAGTCATTTCCCTGTTATAACTGTACTGTCATTATCGAGATTTGGATTGTATCTTTTTGAGCTCATCATTGCTTTTAGCCCAAGGTTAGTCTTGTTACTTATTGAGTACATTGGGTCACTTGTATTTATACTACACTCTGCACTTCGTGTGCAGATCCAGGTACATCTGGACATGACGATTGCTAGATTTGGTGCACTATCTGCTTGGAGACTATTTAAGTAGCTTCTATGACGCCTGCGAACCTCGACTATTGATAACTAGGGATTTTGACGCATTTTATACTCCTTCTTGCTTATGCTTTGATTAGAAATTCAAACAAAATAGTCCCAAAAAGCTCACAAGTTGTGCTTGATTGCAGGTTAGATCATCAAAGTGATGAGATGTCAAAGATCAGCTCAAACGGAGTGAAACTTGCACAAGTGCCAAGGACAAGACAAGCTCAGGCTAAACAGGCCTAGTGCGGCCGCACACCACTTTGTGTGGTCCGTACTAGGAGATTCAGAGAGGTGATTTTCAGGCCAAGAGGCAGTGCAGCCGCACTACCATTTAGTGCGGCCCGCACTAAGATCAACGCGGCCGCAGTTCATTCTCTGCGGTCCGTGGCGAGGAGAATCAGAGAGATGCCATTTTCAGAGTTTCAAGCCTCCACGGTCCGCGGTCCATTTTACGCGGACCGCACTAGAAGCCTCTGCGACCGCAGTCCATTCTCTGCGGTCCGTGATGCCAAGATTCAGAGAGCTATTTTTCAAGGCCAAAGCCCCAGTGCGGACCGCGGTCCATTTTGTGCGGTTCGCACTAACCCCGCAGGGGCATTTTTGTCCAGTTTTATCAGCCTAGTATAAATAGCTTCTTTTTCCATTTTTAGGGTATCAGATATTGTAATTAAGCAGCTGCACTCGTGGGTTTGACTTTCTAAGCTATTTTGGGCAATTTTAGCTACTTTTAATCATTGAATCTTTGTATTTAACTTAGTGATTAATTATTATGAGCTTTTCTTCATCTATTTCTTGCTTTTCTTCTTTAATTATGAGTAGCTAGACCCATAAGCTAGGGTTGTGGCTCAACCCTAGTGTGGGTAATTGATGGGTCTTGTATTTTAGGGCTAATTTGACTATGGGTGTTCGTTATTTGGGCCAATTTCATGGTTAATTTCTGAATTAGTGATTGCAAACACTAGTTTGTGTTGAGTTGACTTGAGCTCTTCTTGAGAAAGAGAGCCTAAGTCTCTGAAACTGGTCCAACAATGAATTGGGGCGTATTCAAGAGATTAATAGCCCTAATTAAAGGGTTAAATCTCGAGAGAGTAATAACCGAATTGAACCCTAGTTGCTTGTGCGAATTTGCATACCCAATTGGTCTTGAGAAAGCCAATTCGGGCAAAATCACTCGAACCACCGAGAGGTGTAGAGTGGGTGGAGTCGTGAAACGGTTATAACATACTCCCTAAACGTGTCAAGCATGTCTTAGATTCAAGTACCCGTCAATTGACCACCTAGACGGTAGTCACTACCCTAGTGCCTTTTAAACCTATTTGAACAACTCGTAGCATTATAACTCTTAGCATAATTTAGTTGCAATTACCATTTGTAGTTTGATAATAGTAGAAGTAAACAAAAACCCCAAAAATGAATAGAAGTGTAATTAAGTACACATACATAATTCTACACTAGATAGATTCTCGATTCCAAATTCTAGCTCTCTGTGGATTCGATCCCGACCCTAAATCGGGTAAAAGCTGCTCTGACCCTCTCTCGCTACTTAAATAGTAGTGCGGAGTAGGCCGCGATCAACTATCCTTCCTTTCAGATTATTCAGTACTATTCTATTTTCAGATAGTTCTATTAGAGATTTAGACTGTGTTGACACTTAGTAGCTCATGTACTCGGTGACACCAGAATATTGAAATTTGTTGTTGTTGAGTTTCAGTTGTTTTTATCAATTATTTATGAGATTTTCCACTATTGAAATTGTTAAAAATCATGTTTTTAATTTAAATGCGTAGTTATTATCTGATTGTTGGCTTGCCTAGTAATTTGATAGGCGTCATCACGACAAGTTGGATTTGGGTTATGAGAAGCTGGTATTAGAGCACTCTGTTACTTAGGTCTCACGAATCATGAGCAGGTTTAGTAGATTCTTGTGGATCGATACAGAGACGTCTGTACTTATCTTCGAGAGGCTAACTAACCATTATGAAACTTCATTTTCTTGTACTCTTGTCGTGCAGATTTGTTGATTCTAGAAACTAAAATTCTATTATTTTATTCTCTCATGGATGGTGAGGACACGTGCGACCAGATCGGGCGGACGACCACCAGTACCACTAGCTAGGGCCGCGATAGGCAGGGGACGCGGTAGAGGCTAAGGTGCAGCTCGTACTGCAGCTAGAGCAGCACCGGTGGAGCCACCAGTTGCTCCAGCTCATGAGCAGATACCAGATGTGGTTGAGCCGATGGGACCAGCTCAGGCAGCACTTGTGCCCTTTGTGATTCCACGCCTTCGAGAGGCTTTGGCCCAGATACTCGACTCTGATCTTTCCCTGGTACCTTTTATGAACATCAACCCAAGTGAACACCGAGTACTCCACCAAGTTTTTCTTTAATTATTGAGAAACAATGGAACTTCAGAGGTTGAGTCCTTTAGTAAACGCCTAAATGGCCCAATCACTTGCAACCGGGGGTAGGTCCATTCATTCCATCTAGAACCTCGACACGAACTCCCTAAGAAACTCGTTGTCCCATTGCTTGACTTTGAAGAAGTCCGATTTCCTTGTCTCGACCTTGATAGCGTCGGCATTGGCTTTAGAAGGTATCTTCAAGCATAGAAAATGAATTGATAAAATTTGGAGGTAAGTTATGGTACTATATCATTGCTCATTTGGACAAGGTCTCCCCAAATTTCTTCAGCAACACCGATTCGATCTTGTCGTCCTCTAGGTCATTGCCTTTTATTGTGCACGTGTAGGAGGTTACATGCTCGTTTGGATCTATAGTCCCTCTATACTTGGGAATATCCGACATTCGAAACATCTTCGGAATTGGTTTCGGTGCCGCGTTCGCGATGAAAGGTTTCGGAATTAACTTTTTGGAATCCGGTCCTTTTAATATTAGAGGCACTCTCGGGATCTGATCTACCCTTGAATTGTAAGTTTCCACCTTCTTGTCATTTGTGTCTATCTTCTTTTTGCCAGACACCACCCATTTCGTTAGTGCTTCGAGCATTTTCATCACCTTGGAAGTCTCTCCAGGCCCGAACTCATCTGATTCTGTAACAATCCATTCGTCTCTACGAACGTTTTCCCTAACCCGCTCGGGTTCGGCCGTGTTCTATACGTGATGTTGTCTCTGCAGTTGTGCTATTTCCATTTGCTTAGCTTGGCGCATTTCAAAAATCAATCATAAGCTTAGTCCATCACCTTCCCTTTCGTGCGCTTCTCGAGCTGACGGTCAGGGTGCTCCACGAACGCTATTTTCGAGATCAGTTGGCAGGTTGATGTTGATGGAAACTTATGCGTTGGCATCGACTGAGTCAGCGATTGGGACACCATTAGGATCAATAGGGGGTACGTCATTACTTGGTATCACGTTATTATTTTCACCGTGGTGGCCTGACTCGGCGTTAACGTTCAAGTGAGCAGACTAAGAATTTGACATTCTTAACAGACCTGAAATCAAACTGCAAAGAACAAGTGTATAATAGGGTGTGTTATGGAGATTTGTATTAAATCACCACTATTATCCTTAGCCCCATGGTGGGCGCCAAACTGTTTACCCTTAAAATGAGTAACAATTGAATTTATACGTTGTTTAAAGGATATGTGATTTAATTTAACAGGAATGATCTAAGAACAGCAAATAATTGAATTTACGAAAACGATCAAACCAAACGCGATGGATGATTAAGTCTGGCTTTACGATGAACACCGCAAGTTGGGTTCGACTAAGCCCTCGAAACGGGCTCGGTTGTAACTAAATAAATAAGCAGTTGGAGAACACTTTGAACAGTAATTATGGAATAAAAATTGACTTTATTGCTTTGATACGTGAGTTAATAGTGGTCTTTTAAAAAAAATTCTCCCCTTTATAAAGTAAGAGAGTTTTAATCCTAGTACAAGTCTAAATAAGGTAAAATAAAAATTCTATCTAGTAAACCGTGCTAGGCCATTGATACCGAGCGAGATTTGCACCGTAATATCTGGTAAAGGGAGGATATTTCGGCCCCTCGTTTGTCCTTTCCAACCGTCTTTCCTCTAGTCTTGGTCCTTTATTTTGCTCGAACTCAATTCTTCCCATATTTAGCCATGTCCGGTTCTTGGCGCATCATTCATCCTCCCCGGGCTCTAATTTGTGGGGGCCCTCGGCTTTACCTGAGGTCATATCGAATCTCCTGTCCTCTCGTTTCTTTACCAAGAAATCGAGAGTAACTTTATCCCCGATTTTACCCGTACACAAATATGTGTCAAATATAATGTGCAAGGAGAATTGGGTGGAAGATGAGACAGCTTGCTAAAACTAATTTAAAGTCTTTAATATTTATGTTTAATCAGTTTTTTTTCCTTTCTAAAAGATATAACTTGGCTAAACAAGTCCAGACTTTCAGAATAAGTATTGCAATTTAAAGGACTATTAGGGCTCGCTTGTCCATAAAAAAATTTGCTTTTTTTGAAAAAAAATTCACGTCTTTTAAAATTAATGTTTGGCCATGAAATTTTCGATTTTCACTTGAAGATGAATTTTGGCATTTTTTTGAAAATTTCAAAAACTCCAAAAGGCTATTTTTCAAAATTTTCACTTCAGATCATTCACAAAAATTCAAAAACAACCCAAAATTATAATCATGTCCAAACACAACTCCAATTTTTAAATGCCATTTTTACTTGAAAAAATTTCTTTTTTTCCGAAATTTTACAATTCTTATGTCCAAACGGTCACTTAGTAACTTCCTTTCCTTACCTTTATAAATATGCAGATTTCACAAGTTATCAACTCATTTTTCTCTCTTCTTTTAGAAAATCCTTTTTACGAAATTATCTGTTCTTTAAAGAAGCTCGATAGGAAAATCTTCAGAAATTGTTTAATGCAAAATGTGGCAGAGGTTTTATTTTGTCCTATAATTATAGGATTATTGGTAATTCCCAATAGCAATCGTTTATAATGGAACAATTATTACCTTAACAATTGTGTTCCACACGCTTCAAAGCCCTAAAGGCTAAGCCAACATAGTGCGGCAATTGATGCACGTGTACTAATTGCCTTTGGCTCCACCTTTTTTTGGGTGTATGAGTTACCCTATGCCTATACTAGGTAGTTAAAATTTTGGATCCGTCTTTTAATATTGACCGATTGATTTGTTGAAACAGCGAGTCCAAGTCCAAGTCCAAATGCAAGTGCAGCGACAGAAGTAGCATGTTTGAAAGTGGTGAAGGTTAACAATGAATGCTGATCGAAATCAATGTTACAAGAACTTTCCATGCAGAGATTGCCCTTTTGGATACTAGAGGCATGAAATTTCAGCAAGAACTGGTATATGAATGGAAGCCAAATTATTGTGAAAAATGTCAGACCATTGGCCATGTATGCCACAATCAATTAGGCCCTAGAGAGCAGCAGGGAGAGCAACTAAAGAGAAGAAGAGAAACCAAAAAAGTTACATATGAATGGAGAACTAAGGGGCTTGTGATACCTGAAGCTAGGCACAAAGAAGTTGTGATGAATGAAGGTGTCAACAGAATATACTAGACCCAAACTGATGCAATACAAGAGAAAGTCCAACCTTGATTACCAGTGGTGACCCAGGAGCATACTTAGAGGCAACTTGCAATGGGAGCACGAAACACAATATCAAACACGGTGGACAAAGGCGAAAAGCAAGCTAGCCCACAATTGAGCCTAGAGAACTTTCCTACGTTAACACCTACTACTAGAAGAAGTGGCTCCAAAAGTGTAACAACTGGTACCAGTGGAAGCTCTTCCCTACCTCATGAAAGAGGTGGGGGCACTAAATCCTATCATTGACCTAGTTATTGTGGAATGACATGGGTATCAATAAGTGGTACAAGCGGAAAGAACTCAAAAATTATCTGAAGATAAAAAACATTAAGCTTGCAGGGATCATTGAAACTAGAGTTAAAGAGCATAATGTAAAGAGAGTAAGCTGCCGCATTGCCCCTGGCTGGGAGATACTTACTGTCACGACCCAAAATCCCTCCGAAGGAGTCGTGATGACACCTAGTCTCTAAAACTAGGTAATCCTAACATTAACAGAAATAACGATAATATTTGCTAACATCGAACAATTTCGAAATAGAAAATCCTGTACAATTTACAATCCCAAAATTGGTAGTAAATGTCACGACCCAAAATCACTAAAGGTCGTGATGGCGCCGGACACCGCTTTCAGGTAAGCCAACAATAAATAATTACTTTGGTTCTCATTTTAGTATTTTTGAAATCATAACTTCCTTAAGTCAAATAATAAATGGTGAAATTCACAGAGTAAATAATAGTGTTGTTAATAAATTTCAATACTGAATAATTCCATAATCATCCCAGAACCCGGTGTCACAAGTGTATGAGCATCTACTAGGAAGTAAAAATAACATACAATGATTGTCCGGAATACAAATTGGACAGAAAGGAAAATACAAGTACTCTGAAGGTGACTCTGCTAGCTGCGGATCGGGACACAAGATGCAGCTCACTTAAGTCCCCGCATCAACCACGCCGCTGCGCCACAAGGCCACAAAATGTATTTGCCTATGCAACAAAATGTACAACAAGTGTAGTATGAGTAGGAAAATAACGCGTACCCAGTAAGTATCCAGTCTAATCTCGAAAAAGTAGTGACGAGAGGTCGACTCCGACACTTACTATGGCCATCAAATATAATTGGTCGTGGATTTATTCAAAATGGTAGTAAACTCAAGGAAATCACGAAGCAAGTAAACAATCCTTTTGATAATAAGAGATTTTCAAATTCATATTTCATCATTTATCAATTTATCTCAGACCAATGAGACAATATCATTAATTATAATTTTAAGGCAAGCAATACAAGCATGCGCAAATCATGCCGAGGTCGTACGGCCCAATCCAACAAATATTTAAATTGTGCATTGCCAGAGGGTCAAATGGCACGAACCATAGATGCATCTATATAATCTACCGAGGCGTTCGGCCCGTTCCACAAAAGATAAACACATTCAAGAAGTCAATCAAGAATTCATCAAGGGGTAATTATCCAAGGAAAAGGCAATTTCTCTTTTAAAAGTCAAGAAAATGATGTCTAGCCTTTTAGAAATTTATTTACAAAGTTCGATATGATTTAAGCATTTTAAATTGACAACAAGATTGCAAAGATTACAAGAAAAGCATGCTTTTGGGTCCTAGAGTACCCGAACTTAAGTATAATAGTAGTTACGCACGAACTCTCGTCACCTCGTGCGTACGTAGCCCCCACAAATAGGAGCACATATTGATTTATTCCACCTATGGGGTATATTCTCTCTTACAAGGTTAGAAAGGACACTTACCTCGCTCCAAAGTTCCATAACCGGCTTCCAAGCCCTTCAAACAACTCGAATCGAAGCTCAACGCTCCAAAACTAGCCAATAGTTATTCAAACCCATTAATATATACTCAAATACTCATTAAAATCCAATTTATGACAATTTCTAACCCTGATCAAAAAGTCGATAAAAAGTCACCCTCGGGCCCACGTGCCCGGATTCCAAAATTTTTCGAAGATAAACTTTACCCATAACGCCACGAACTCAAATATATAACTTATTCCAAGTCCCATGTTTAAAATTGTGGTCAAGATCCAAAAATACAAATTCTAGGTTTTTTCCATCAAATCCCAAATTTCCACTAATTTTCCATGATTAAATCCATATAAAATCATGTATTTAACTAAAAATTGGGAAGAAAGCACTTACCCCTTACTAGTTGATGAAGATGGCACTCCACATTGCTCCGAAATCGGAACCCATGGACGAAATTAAATGAATTTGAGCTAAACCCTTGACATTAAAGAAGACACTGCCCAGTTCCAACCTTTGCACCTGTGGTCCAGTAGCCATTTCTGCGGCTCCGCACCTGCGGAAATCCATCGCAGGTGCGGTTCTAACTCAACCCAGCATCTTCCACTTCTGCGATCCCCCTTCCGTGTCTGCGCCTTCGTAGGTGTGGATCTTCCCTCACACCTGCGCTCCTACCCACTTCTGCGATACCTAGGCCACTTCTGCGGCTCTGCACCTGCGGCCAAAACCTCGCAGGTGCGGTTACACTAGATGGCAACTGCTCTAACCTTTCTTCCAAGTCGAAACTCGATCCGTTCATCACCCGGATTCCACCCGAGGTCCTCGGGACCTCAACCAATTATACCAACATGTCCCAAAACATAACGCGCACCTGCTCGAGGCTTCAAATCACATCAAACAACGTCTAATTCATGAATCGCACCCCATTCCAAGCTTAATAAACTTTAAAATTTCAAACTTCTTCATTCGATGTCGAAACCTATCAAATCACGTTCGATTGACCTCAAATTATGTACACAAGTCGTATTTGACATTACAGAGCTACTCCAACTTCTAGAATCAAAATCCGACCCCGATATCAAAATGTCCACTTTCGGTCAAACTTCTCAAAAACCTTCAAATTTCTAACTTCGCCAAACGACTCAAAAATGACCTACGGACCTCCAAATCCACTTCCAGACGCGCTCCCAATACTAGAATCACCATACGGAGCTATTCTCAAACCCGGAATCCCAAACAAACATCGATAACGTTGAAATGCACTTCAACCCAAATTTGTGAAATTTTTCCAAAATGCTAACTTCCAAAATATACACCGAAACACTCCCGGGTCATCCAAAACCTAATCCGGACATTCGCCCAAGTCTGAAATCATCATACGAACCTGTTGGAACCTTCAAATCCCGATTCCAAGGTCGTTTACTCAAAATCAACCCTTAGTCAGATTCTTCCAACTTTAAGCTTACGAAATGATAATTCTATTTCCAAATCAACTCCGAACTCCCTGAATCTCAATTCTGACTACGCGTACAAATCATAATACCTGAAATGTAGCTGCTCATGGCCTCAAGCTGCTGAACGACGCGCTAGAGCTTAAAATGGTTGATCGGGTCGTTACATTCTCTCCCACTTAAACATACGTTCGTCCTCGAACGTGCTAAGAAATGCACTGGAGTTGTCCGAAATCAATGTTTAACACCTCGAGCACCTACCTGTGCTACCACAACTCAGTTGAGCACATTAGCTTGATCAAATCTGAAGATATTCTCTTTTATTTAGGCAAATAAGCCTTAGATCCCAGTTCCAACATCCGGAATTCTCTGCCAGGCCTGCTTCCAACATATGAACACCGTATCAATCACCACAAGATGTACGAGAACATGACTGCATACCATTGCTGAACTGACACCATGCACCGCATCATTCACATGACCATAATAACATTCTTTGATCATAATAGCCGACATTCCCCGAATCTGATGTTCACCATGCACCTCATGACATACCAACTCTTGTAATACTGCCACGACGGAAGAGACGTGTAGAAACTCATAACCAACTGCTAAGTCAACAAATCATTGAGTCTCTCCTCTTGACAAGAATCATCACCCCATTATAACCAAATAATGGTATCTGCTCTTTACTATACTTCATATAATCTGATCGCACTAATCCCGGATCCAATAATCTCGTCTCACCCAGCATAAGTTGTTCAGGCAATAAGCCACCTCAGACGCTGCCAAAAGTCTCATGTGATGACACACTGTGCCCATAAGCTACAAACTCGGCGTGATACATAAGGAAAACGAACTCTGGACGGTACTACTCAACCCACATAACTAATTAGACAACCAAAAAGGTGTTATGAACCTTCCTTAGAAAATGGGAAACAAAACACACAAAATAGAATATAGGGGACTGTACTCAATATCACACTATTGCGGAGTGCAACTCGATCCAAACAACATACTCGTGGCGGCGTGCCACCCGATCCACACATAAAATCTATAAAGGAAATACCTACCGAGCTAGAATGCTCATTACTACAAAATATCCGAATATCGGCCATAAGCAAGCTAAGTACATAATACCATCCCCGGGAGGACAGACATCGCCATACGATACAAAACTCAAGCACAACTAAGGTGTGATGTATGATCTGAACCTCGAGAGCCATCCTACTCACATAACACCATCGCTACGCGGAACCTCAACACATAAGAAATTTATCAAGCCGTTTCACAACTCACACAACACAATATAGTATTACATTAAATAACCGATGATGAAATAACGTCTAACGTTTGAATACTCCTCCATAAGGAGAGGAGCGCTATGCTGAAATGAACGCATCCGGCCTGACAAAGAGCCCATGGTAATATTTATATCCATCCACAGACCTCAAGCCGATTTTGATCGCACCGTACTAGGCTAATAACCTTTCGAGGATCCATAGTAACCCTTTTTCCCATAACACGCAAGAACAACCATCATAACCGAAACAAACATCCACAGTCCACAACCAAGTGAACCGAATGCCCTCCAGGCATAAATTCTCGAATCAGCGATATTACCACAATCCTCCTACTTGGTTTCAATCTTCACTCAATTAAGTGACTACATGCCACTCTTACACAATCTTTCCTAGGGAAGCACTCCCATGACCTTCCGCACCAGGTAACAACTCTACACATCCACACCACCGACCATACTAATGTTGTAAAGCGAATCAAGGATCCGTAAATGAATACACGAAGCCTCTTATACAAGGCACTGAGCTCAGGTGACGCTGAAGACAATACCAACTTACTCTAAGCATCTAAGTTCTCTCCTGCTCATCCGAGCTAGTGACATCCTCGTCAACACCAAACTGCAACCTTAGTCTTTAACTTTCAAATTTCATGCCACTCACCGCACTTGTCTTACCAATACACGAGAACCCAAGAATTTCATCATAACTCCTAAACCACTAATAGGGTAAACACTTCATCATATAGAAACCTTTTACTTAGCTCATTTCAAGAGAACTATTGCAGCACGTGACTCAATTCTCATACCCGTAGAAAATACCAACCTCAAGTGGTGGTCTAAACCACCGAAACCCCTCTGAGATCCATCTACACATAACAGGCCATAAAACTCGAATGCCTCCACATAAAATCGATTCAGGCGGCCGTCTGGCCTCGCACGTACCACCACAAGGCACATGTATAACTTAACACGCTGAAGGAACTGATCATTGCCACCATCATGCCAATCCAACTATTTCTAACCGATCTGGCTTCCTTTAGTTTACTCTGGACTTGCCTTGGGAATAATAATAGCTTCATTCAAAACATCACGAACCCAAATCTGAATTTATCTTGAGTGACCTCATATCACGTGACCATGTTGTCTCAGATCCCACGAAACATTTCATACCCTCCTTGTGCACATATTCGCATCCTCAACAGGTACACCATTTTGATAATTCCTCTACGAATCTGAAGTCATATCCTCCCATTCCTCCAAATGCTACACTGCAATCCAAAGATATCATAGAATGCTCCAAGACCCTTTTCATAATCCGCTACAAAAGCTCGATTCATAACTATACTGCGGCCTTAAAATCCTTAAGCACCGCATTTTAACTTTTGAATTCACTAGGACCGTTGTTGAAAGTTACCCGCTCTTACTTGGTCCCGAATATAATCAAATCTAAGGCTTTTCTAGCACATGAACACTCTTTTAAAGAAGCACCCGGCTAAATCACTTTCCTTGTAAATCACATCTACACGAAGCATAAACTCTGAGTCTTCCCAAAGCTTGAACATGAGTCAATAGGGCCAATAATAGCACACATTCCTTAAATCCCTTGCTCAATTTACCACTGATGTTCTCTTTCCTTAGTCATAATAACCCACCAATATGTTGATTACCAGAAATCTCACAAGTAGACAACCATACAATCCAATCGTAGGCGGTGGGGCTCTCCCACTTAGCTTGAAGCTACCATTGCATAAACCTGGAACCTACCAAGATTTTTTCTTCATCGTTGACATGATCTTGTACAATCAATCCGCCAAATTTCTCGAAATCCCTGTTAACCATTTCATGAACACTCTGAATCAATAGCCACGTTTACATATTCAACCTCTCACCAGATAGCCAGTAAAATTCTTCGTAGAAGCTTCATCAACTACGCGACCGCTGACCTGCTCACAGGAGATAACCCACCTATGGAAATTACATGCCGACATCTTCCAACGTTGCTGCACGGGGTAGAATCACTTCAAAGTCGGTAACCCCTCCTGAGCCTGTTCTCATTCACCAGCTGCACAAGTCCATTTACTCCTCATGGACATCAACTAAATGTGCGACAATGTCTTCCAATTCAAAGTTATGTTGTATCCTTCTTCATATCAAGCAACTTCTTATTGTTGCATCAAATCTCCCGCCGCCTAATAGCCAATATTCCAAATTAAGTCCGTAGACCCAATCACTGTCCACCCTGAATCCCAAGTCACTCTAAAATTTCCTCGAGGCATGTAGTCATCCTACAACTGAACCCCTACGCTACTCCGCCACTCTCCCACTTTGGTAAAACTCACTCCTTTAAGAAACTACTCAACTCACGTTTCTCACACTTGGCCTTCTATAAGTATAACCACCGCAAGGAACCTCCCACATGTACATCCTAATCCTTCGCTGCCTAGTTGTTGCCTTAAATGAAAATCTATATTTGTAGCACTTGAACTAACAGATCGCTACTAACTTCAAACCTTTCTGATGATCAGCTTTCTCGAGCCGTCAGCATTAGAATTACCCATTAAATTCTGAAATTGCTGCACTCCGCTATCTCTGACGACTGTTTCACTGGCACCATCTCACACTATGCTGCCCGAAGGCAATTGATGAAGACCATAACACCGGCGAACTTGACACATCCAATCAAGGGCGACGACACCAGACTATTGATAAAAATTCTACCACGCTCGAAAATACCAAGTCTCGTTATTCCATCGACCGAAAACCTGAACATTCATAGTCCGATTGACTTTCTTGCGCCGGAAATAAGATACCAAATCTCAGAACCATGCACAGAGTAAACCTCCTTTCAAGCTATTCACTGCCCCGACACATAGGCAAGCATCCTACCATCACATCAATTACTGTGCAACAACAACTCCTGAGCATCATAGCAACCTATGCATAGCCCCAAAGATCTCAGTAGTAAGGCTACTGAGCTGAAATGATAGAATATCCGTCTGCAAGGTGACGACAATAGCCCAATCAACTACGCAGGGGGAAACATCACGCACCACATCTGTAGTACCATTAAAATTCCTCGATTCCCGATTTATAACCATTGCTTCACGTCGCATAAGATTGAATGAGAAAGAAATGAAGGCATAAGCCTCAAAGGAATCAAATCGCACGATGAGGAATCAAGAAGGGGAGTACTCTTAACAGCCATGTACCATCTCGAAGATAAGTTCAAAAGTGATTGTACCGATCCGCAAGACTCTATTAGACTCGCTCATGACTTGTGAGACCTAAGTGAACCTAGTGCTCTGATACCATGTTGTCACGACCCAAAATCACTAAAGGTCGTAATGGCGCCGGACACCGCCGTCAGGCAAGCCAACAATAAATAATTACTTTGGTTCTCATTTTAGTATTTTTGAAATCATAACTTCCTTAAGTCATATAATGGTGAACTTCGTAGAGTAAATAATAGTGTTATTAATAAATTTCAATACTGAATAAACCTATAATCATCCTAGAACCCGGTGTCACAAGTGCATGAGCATCTACTAGGAAGTAAAAATAACAGACAATCTGTCCGCAATACAAATTGGACAGAAAGGAAAATACAAGTACTCTGAAGGAGAATCTGCTGGCTGCGGATTGTGACACAAGATGCAACTCACCTAAGTCCCTGTATAAACCACGCTGCTGCGCCACAAGGACACTAAATATTTTTGCCTGTACAACAAAATGTATAGCAAGTGTAGTACGAGTACAAAAACAATGCGTACCCAGTAAGTATCCAGTCTAATCTCGAAGAAGTAGTGACGAGAGGTCGACTCCGACACTTACTATGGCCATCAAATATAATCAATCGTGGATTTATTAAAAATGGTAGTAAACTCAAGGAAATCACGAAGCAAGTAAACAATCCTTTTGATAATAAGAGCTTTCTAAATTCATATTTCATCATTTATCAATTTATCTCAGACCAGGGAGGAAATATCATTAATTATAATTTCAAGGCAAGTAATACAAGCATGCGCAAATCATGTCGAGGTCGTACGGCCCGATACAACAAATATTTAAACAGTGCATTGCTAGAGGGTAGAATGGAGCGAACAATAGATGCATCTATTTAATCTACCAAGGCGTTCGGTCCGTTCCACAAAAGATAAACACATTCAAGCAGTCAATCAAGAATTCATCAAGGGGTAATTATCCAAGGAAAGGGCAATTTCTCTTTTAAAAGTCAAGAAAACGATGTCTAGCCTTTTAGAAATTTATTTACAAAGTTTGATATGATTTAAGCATTTTAAATTGACGACAAGATTGCAAATATTACAAGTAAATCATGCTTTTGGGTCCTAGACTACCTGAACTTAAGCATAATAGTAGCTACGCACGGACTCTCGTCACCTCGTTGCGTACGTAGCCCCCACAAATATGAACACATATTGATTTATTCCACCTATGGGGTATATTCCCTCTTACAAGGTTAGAAAGAAGAATTACCTCGCTCCGAAGTTCCATAATCGGCTTCCGAGCCGTTCAAACAACTCAAATCGATGCTCAACGCTGCAAAACTAGCCAATAGTTATGCAAACCCATTAATATATTCTCAAATACTCATTAAAATCCAATTTATAACAATTTCTAACCCCGATCGAAAAGTCGATAATATATCACCCTCGGGCCCATGTGCCCGTATTCCGAAATTTTTCTAAGATAAACTTTACGCATAACGCCACGAACTCAAATATATAACTTATTCCAAGTCCCATGTCCAAAAATCGTGGTCAGGATCCAAGAATATAAATTCTAGGTTTTTTCCACCAAACCCAGATTCCCACTAATTTTCTGTGATTATATCCATATAAAATCATGTATTTAAGTCAAAATTGGGAAGAAAGCACTTACCCCTTATTAGTTGATGAAGATGGCACTCCACATTGCTCCAAAATCTGCTCCCACAAATGAATAAAATGAATTTGAGCCAAACCCTTCGCTTTAAAGAAGACATTGCCCAGCCCCGACCTTCGCACCTGCGGTCCAGTAGCCACTTCTGCGGCTCCACACCTGCGTAAATCCATTGCAGGTGCGGCTCTAATTCAACCCAGTAGCTTCCGCTTCTGCGATCCCCCTTCCGTATCTGCCTTCGCAGGTGCGGATCTTCCCTCGCACCGGCGCTCTTGCCTGCTTCTGCGACTCCTAGGCCGCTTATGCGGCTCCGCACCTGCGGCCAAAACTTTGTAGGTGCGGTTACACCAGATGGCAGCTGCTCTAACCTTTCATCCAAGTCCAAACGTGATCCGTTCATCGCCCGGATTCCACCCGAGGCCCTCGGGACCTCAACCAATTATACCAACAAGTCCCAAAACCTAGCACAGACCTGCTCGAGGCTTCAAATCACATCAAACAACGTCGAATTCATGAATCACACCCCATTCCAAGCTTAATGAACTTTAATATTTCAAACTTCTTCATTCGATGCCTAAACCTATCAAATCACGTATGATTGACCTCAAATTTTGCAAACAAGTCGTGTTTGACATTACGGACCTACTCCAACTTCCATAATTGGAATCCGACCTCGATATCAAAAAGTCCACTTCCGGTCAGATTTCTCAAAAATCTTCAAATTTCTAACTTTCGCCAAACAACTCCAAAATGACCTACGGACCTCCAAATCCTCTTCGGGGCGTGCTCCCAATACTAGAATCACCATACGAAGCTATTCTTATACCCGAAATCCCAAACGGACATCGATAACGTTGAAATGCACTTCAACCCAAATTTATGAAATTCTTCCAAAATGATAGCTTCCAAAATAGACGTCGAAATGCTCCTGGTCATCCAAATCCTGATCTGGACATACGGCCAAGTCTGAAATCATCATACGAACCTATTGAAACCTTCAAATCCTGATTCTAAGGTTGTTGACTCAAAATCAACCCTCAGTCAGATTCTTCCAACTTTAAGCTTTCGAAATGATAATTCTATTTCCAAATCAACTCTAAACTCCCTGAATCTCAATTCCGACTATGCGTACAAATCATAATACCTGAAGTGAAGCTGCTCATAGCCTCAAACTGCTGAATGACGCGCTAGAGCTCAAAACGACTGGTCGGGTCGTTATAGTACAAGTCATAAGCCTTTCTAGGAGTAGTTATACATAATGAATACATCACTATTCCGAAACAAAAAGAAACAATGGAAATAAATACAATAGAAGGTGACTTCAGAGCCTGTGAATGCCCAGTAGGTGTACCTTTAAGTCTCTAGCCACACCAAGCATAAGTCTCAAAACCAACTCTATTCGAAGTACCTGGTTCTGCACAAAAAGATGTGCAGAAGTGTAGTATGAGTACACCATGGTGGTACCCAGTAAGTATCAAGCTTAACCTCGGTAGAGTAGTGATGAGGCCAGGTCAAGACACCTACCGAACATATAATCCTGTGCAGGATATGACATAAAGCTAACAAGATTGGGATATCAAAGTAATGCCAGTAGAAGGAATAAATCAAATTACAAACAGTAGTGGCGATAAGGGGAAAACACGAATGGCAACAAGAAATAACCAAGTAATTAAACAACAACGTAGTTGGGATACAGATAAGTGTAAATGTGCTCAAGTAGGGAAAACGATGTCAACTCAACCAAATAAATTGTTTCTAATACACGATTCCAATAATTACATTTCTCGTAATCTCATACCATAAACCACAACTTCCAACCCTTTAACATACACACGGCACCTTGTGCCCACATCTTTCTATCTCTCTTTGCACGGTGAAATTCATGTGCTACTCGGTACATAATATCCGTATCAGATGCTAATTAAGATGTTCAAGAAATTCTATTTATATATAATAAAGTAAATTTATAGTTTCTAGGCCAAATAGGAAATCAACGAGAAAGATGAGTTTATTTTAGAAATCATTTGAGTGAAGAAAAATAATATTTTCAAATAAAATACAACATCAAATAAGCTATTGCATTTAATATAGAATTAATTAAATCAAAACATAATAACAATTCCTTTTTTAATTAGAATAACAACCTCAAACAGGTTAAGGAGATTAAGTTGAGAAATCAATTGAAATAAAATATAACAACTATTAGAAATAGTAAATACTGAAATATACGGCGAGTTCTAACTTACAAGTCACACAAGGTTGCATGATATTAACTCTTTTATTTTAAATCACTATGATACTAACAACTCAGCAGTGCGAGGGGTAATGACTCAACGTAGTAAATTCACCTTGAAAATCAATTTACAAGAATAATAGTAGTAGGAAAAGAGCTCAGGAAATGACGGCAAGGTAGTAATGTCAATGATAATGACTAAATCCTTAAAAGAAAGTGAAAACCGGAGAATGCAAATTCTCATAATCTCGTACGAAGGAACTGAAGCCTATACAATAAAACTGTGATGACCCAAAAGGTCATCTCATGTTTTAGAACTCAATTCTGCACTCCTAAGCCTTAAAAATCTTATTTTTACCCTCCTCGATTTGCGTTCATAGTCCAGGCGTGTTTCCATAAAGCTTTTATGTTGAAAGTTGATAAAAATAACAAATTTTGCCTTAAAAGTTGATTTTAGTTTGACTTCGATCAACATTTTGAGTAAACAGACTCGGACCCGTATTTTGACGGTTTTAGTGGGTCCGTAATGAAATGTGAGACCTGGTCGCATGCCCGGAATCGAATTCCGAGGTCCCTAGCTCGAGTTATGAATTTTTATTAAAAACTAAAAGGCAGAAAATCTAATAGTTTTAAAGAATTGAATGATGTTTGGCCTTGTTGATACTGGGTCTGTTTTTGGTTCTGGAGCCCGGTACAGGTCCAATATAATATTTACAAATTATCTCTGAAATTTGGTGAGAAACATAGTTAGTTTGACGTGATTCGGACGTCCGGTTAAGAAAATTAAAATTTTATTGTTGTTGAGAATTTCATTTAATTTGGCGCTAAATTCGTAGTTCTAGGTGTTAGTTTGGTGATTTGATCGCGCGAGCAAGTTCGTATGATGTTTTAAGACTTGTGTGAATGTTTGTTTTTGAGCCCGGAGGGCTCGGGTGAGTTTGGGATAGGCTACGGAGTGAAAATGGGACTTAGATCATTGCTGGTGGATCTAATTTTGTTGCAGGCCTCAGACCTCGCAAATGCGAGGTTAATCATCGCATTTGTGATCTCTGAAGAGTTCGCATTTGCGAGCTTCTCATCGCATATGCAAAGAGAAGATGGGACACCTTATGTTCGCATTTGTGAACTTTCCCCCGCAATTGCGATGGAGACCGGGGGGAGGCAGTCTTCGTATTTGCAATCATTGGATCTCATTTGCGATCATTGGATCGCATTTGTGATCAGCTCCGCTCGCAATTGTGAGCATTTCTTCACATTTGCGAAGGAAGAATAAGTGTGAGACACCTCGCAAATGCGATGATTTTCTCGCATTTGCGGTTTCGCATTTACGAATCCCAGGTCGCAAATGCGACATCTGCAACTGATGAAAAGAGACATAGACGGGATTTTTCTCCCATTCTTCAAATTTTCAAAACCTGAAACATAAGAGGCAATTTTCTAGAGAACCTTTCTTCCCCAAATCATAGGTAAGTGATTCTGAACTAGTTTATTTCAATCTTTCACTTCATTTTACAAGTTTTCAACCTAGAATCTAAGGTTTTCATGGTGGAATTGGAGATTTTTGGGTAGAAACTAGGGATTTCGAAATTTGGGGATTTAGACCTCAAATTGAGGTCGGATTCAAAAACCAATTACACATCCGGGTTTGGGAGAGAAAGGGAAATTGGGTTTTTATCTGAATTTCGGGTTTGGACCAAGCGAGCCCAGGCGTTGACTTTTGTTGACTTTTTCAAAAATAGCCTAAATTGAATCCTTTGCTATAGTGGGTAGTTCCTAAGGCTTAAATTGAATCATTTGGTTGGTAATTTGCTAGATTCTGTTGGTCCGGAGGCTTGTGTGAAGGGAAAAGTAGTGGTTGAGCTTTGAGTTGGCCGTTGGAGCGAGGTAAGTGTCGTGGTTAACCTTGGCTTTAGGGATTAGGTCTAATTTGCCTATTTTCTACGTGTTTGAATGTTAGGTACAATGTATAGGTGATGTGACGAGTACCTTTGCGTTGTTGTCAAGTTATAGCATGTGAGTTGGTCCTAATCTTGTGATTATTACTTTCTTTGATCATATTATCCTTATTTTCACTAGCTACTTGTTATGTCGAGCACTCCTATCGTGTTTATGAACCTTGGCATTGATTGAGTATGGACTAAAAGATGAGGTTGATATTGTGGAATCAAATGTTGAAACAAGATTTGTTGTTGTAATTTCTATGTCCCATCTATTTTTGGTAAGAGAGAGTGTAAAAGCACGAAGGGTGATGCCGTGCCGTTTCTATTGTTTCATATGGTGAGATCGAGAGTAAAAGCACGAAGGCTGATGTCGTACAGTTTTCTTTACCATTTTTACTTGTTCTATATGTTTACGGCATATTGATTGATCAAGTCTTTATCATTGCTTGTTTCTTTACCTTGTGATCCCGTCAGCATGTCCCCCTCCCAATGTTGCTTGTTTTGTTCTTCCTTTACTACTGTTATTGGTATATGTATCATTATACCACATAGGTTGTTTGTGGGTGTCTTGTCTCATCCTCGTCACTACTTCGCCGAGGTTAGGCTCGACACTTACCAGTACATGGGGTTGATGGTACTGATACTGGACTCTGCACTTCCTGTGCAGATTTTGGTGTCGGTCCGAGCTGATCTTGAGACGAGTTGATGACTTCATTCCAATGGAGACCCAAGGTAGACCTGTCGGCGTCTCCTTCTATACCCCATACTTCACTGTTTTCTTTATTTCGCAAACAGTTATATTTTCTTTCGGACAAATACTTGTAGTAAAAATCTTAGAATGTTCATGAATTATGACTCTGGATTTTGGGTAGTAATAACATATAATCGAAGTTGATATTTATTTACTTCCGCGTTCATTTTGACTTGTTATAACTTGCTTATTGTTAATCACTGAAATGTAAAAGGATTGGCTAATAAATCTCTAATGTTGGCTTGCCTAGCAAGTGTAATTTAGGCGCCATCACGGTCCCGATGGTGGGGGATCGGTACGGGGACGTCTGTACTTATCTCTCAGAGGCTACAGAGTTTAGAAAAAAGTTCACTTCTATTTTTCTCTGTCGTGCGATTATGTTCTCTCAGTGCTAATCGAACACTTCTACTTTTATTCTTTTGCAGATGGAGAGAACACGTACTGTATCTTTAGCGGAGCAGCAGCCAGAGCCCCCGGTGGCAGCTCTTACGAGGGGTAGAGGACGAGGCTGAGGCAGGGGCAGGGCTCATTCCAGAGCTCGAGTAGCAGCACCAGTGGCGGAGCCTCTGTTAGAGTTTGATGAGGAGGCTCCAACCTAGATCATTCCAGCAGGACTAGCTCAGGTCCCAAAAGGGTTCATTGCCACCCCGGTACTTTAGGATGGTTTGGTCCATCTAGTGGGCCTCATGGAGAGTCTGGTACAGACCGGCACACTCTCTATAGCACCAGCCGTCTCTCAGGCTAGGGGAGGAGCACATACTCCCGCTACCCACACTCCGGAGTAGATGGGCCCTCAGTTTATGACTCCGGCAGCTCAACCCGTTGGGTTAGTACAGCCGGGTGTTGCGGCATAGACCGGTGATGGATCAGTTATGTCTGCTAAGGCTCTATGGAGATTGGATAGGTTTACCAAGCTTTTCCCGATTTATTTCAGCGGTTCACCTTCAGAGGATCCCCAGGACTATCTAGACAGTTGTCATGAGGTGTTATGGGACACGGGCATAGTGAAGACCCAAAGGGTTGATTTCGTTGCATTCCAGTTGTCGGGTTCTGCCAATAAATGGTAGAAGGATTATATGTTGACTAGACCAGCTGGGTCGCTAGCTCTCACTTGGGACCAGTTCTCTCAGTTATTTCTTGAGAAGTCCTTCCTGTCACATTGAGAGAGGACTATTGGAGGCAGTTCAAGCGCCTTCAGCAGGGCTGTATGACTGTCATTCTGTATGAGACTCGATTTGTGGATTTGGCCCGTCATGCTATTCTTTTGCTTCCTACCGAGAAAGAGAAAGAGAGAGAGGGTCAGGAGGTTTATTGAGGGACTTGCTCAGCCTATCAGATTGCAGATGGCTAAGGAGACTGGGAGTGAGATTTCCTTTCAGGTGGCAGCCAATGTTGCCAAGCGAGTCGAGATAGTACTAGCTCAGGGGAGTGGTCAGGGATCCGACAAGAGACCTCGTCATTCTGGAGGATTCAGTGGTACCTCGTCTGGAGGAAGCGGTACTTTTGGTAGAGGCCATCCTTTCAGGCCATTTCATTCAGCATCCTGGCTTCTCACGGTGCTTCAGGTGGCCGTCAAACGGGGTGTTTAGCTTATTTGGCTTATTTGGCTTATGTTCGCGATTCTAGTGTGGAGGTTCCTTCCATAGATGCAATACCAGTCATTCGTGAGTTTCCAGAGGTATTTCCTACAGACATGTCGAGGATGCCACCCGATAGAGATATTGATTTCTGTATTGATTTGGCTCCGGGCACTCAGCCCATTTCTATTCCACCATATCGTATGGCCCCGCCAGAGTTGAAAGAATTGAAGGAGGAATTGCAAGATTTGCTTGATAAGGGCTTTATTAGACCTAGTGTCTCTCCCTGGGGTGCACCTGTGTTGCTTGTGAAGAAGAAGGATGGATCGATGAGGATGTGCATAGATTATCAGCAGTTGAACAAAGTCACCATCAAGAACAAGTATCCATTGCCAACGATTGACAACTTATTTGATCAGCTTCAGGGTCTCAAGGTGTTTTCAAAGATTGATTTGAGGTCTGGCTACCATCAGTTGAGGATTAGGGCATCCGATGACCCTAAGACAACTTTTTATACTCGATATGGGCATTATGAGTTTTTAGTGATGTCAATTGGCTTGACAAATGCCCCAGCAAAATTTATGGATTTGATGAACCGGGTGTTCATGCCCCATTTGGATTCCTTTGTGATTGTGTTTATTGATGATATTTTGATCTACTTGTGCAGCCAAGAGGAGCATGGGCAGCACCTTCGGATCATTCTTCAGACTCTGAGAGATAGCCAGTTATATGCTAAGTTTTCAAAATGCGAGTTTTGGTTGATCTCAGTCGCCTTCTTGGGGCACGTTGTATCAGTAGAGGGTATTCAGGTGGATCCTCTAACGAGTGAGGCCATTCAGAACTGGCCTAGACCTACTTCAACCACAGAGATCCGTAGTTTCTTGGGATTGGCGGGTTATTACCGTCTGTTTGTGGAGGGGTTCTCATCTATGGCAGCCACATTGACTAGGTTGACCCAGAAGAATGCCCCGTTCAGATGGTCAGACGAGTGTGAGGCGAGCTTTCAGAAGCTCATGACAACTTTGACTACGACGCCGGTGTTAGTGTTGCCCACAGGTTCAGGGCCTTATACAGTATATTGTGACACATCTCGTATTGGACTTGGTGCTGTATTGATGCAGGGTGGCAAGGTAATTGCATATGTTTCACGGTAGCTAGGGTTCATGAAAAGAATTATCCTGTCCATGACTTAAAGCTGGCAACCATTGTTCATGCGCTGAAGATTTGGAGGCACTATCTTTATGGCGTGTGTGTTAGGTGTTCACGGATAATCGGAGTTTGTAGTATTTGTTCAAGCAAAAGGAGCTCAATTTGAGGAAGAGGAGGTGGTTGGAGCTATTGAAAGACTATGATATCACCATCTTGTATCATCCCGGGAAGGCCAATATGGTGACTGATGCTTTGAGTAGGAAGTCAACTAGTATGGGCAGCCTTGCGTACATTCCAGTCGGTGAGAGACTGCTTGCATTAGATGTTTAGTCCTTGGCCAATCAGTTCGTGAGGTTGGATGTTTCTGAGCCCAGTCGTGTTCTAGCTCATACGGTCGCTCGGTCTTCATTGTTCGAGCGCATAAGGGAGCGGCAGTATGATGACCCTCACTTGCTTGTCCTTAGGGACACAGTGCGGCACGGTGATTCCAAGCAGGTTACGATTGGAGATGATGGAGTTTTGAGGATGCAGGATCGTGTTTCTGTGTCTAATGTGGACGGACTTCATGAGTTGATTCTAGAGGAGGCCCACAGTTCCCGGTATTCTATTCATCCAGGCACCGCCAAGATGTATAAGGACTTGCGGCAGCATTATTGGTGGAGGAGGATGAAGAAGGATATAGTTGCATATGTAGCTCGGTGTCTAAATTGTCAGCAAGTAAAGTACAAGCATCAGAGACCTGGTGGTTTGCTTCAGAAGATAGGGATTCCTGAGTGGAAGTGGGAGCCTATCACTATGGATTTCATTGTTGGACTCCCGCGGACTCAGAGGAAGTTTGATGCAGTTTGGGTTATTGTGGATAGACTGACCAAGTTATCGCATTTCATTCTTGTGGCAGTTACCTATTCTTCAGAGCGGTTGGCAGAGATTTATATCCACGAGATCATTCGTCTTCACGGTGTGCCCGTGTCTATCATTTCTGATCGAGGTACGCAGTTACCTCGCATTTTTGGAGGGCAGTGCAGCGTGAGTTGGGCATGCGGGTTGAGCTGAGCACAGCATTTCATCCCCAGACGGACGGGCAGTCCGAGCGCACTATTCAGATATTGGATGATATGCTCCGCGCGTGTGTTATTGACTTCGGAGGTTCGTGGGATCAGTTTTTACTGCTAGTAGAGTTTGCCTACAACAATAGCTATCAGTCGAGCATCTAGATGGCTCCCTATGAGGCATTATATGGTAGACGATGTCGACCGCTGGTTGGATAGTTTGAGCTGGAGGAGGCTTGGTTATTGGGTACATATTTGGTACAGGATGCCTTGGATAAAGTTAAGATCATTCAGGATAGGCTTCGCACAGCTCAGTCCAGGCAGAAGAGTTATGCCGACCGTAAGGTCCGTGTTGTTACTCTGTGTGTTGCTTCGTGTGTCACCCATGAAGGGTTTAATGAGGTTTGGAAAGAAGGGCAAGCTGAGCCCTAGATACATCGGGCCATTTGAGATTCTTGAGCGAGTAGGAGAGATGGCTTATAGACTTGCATTGCCACTTGGTTTATCAGCGGTCCATCCAGTGTTTCATGTGTCCATGCTTCGAAAGTATCACGACGATCCATCCCACGTGTTAGACTTCAGCACTGTCCAGCTGGACAAGGATTTGACCTAAGAGGAGGAGCCAGTAGCAATTCTAGACCAGCAGGTTCGTCAGTTGAGATCGAAAAGTTATCCTTCAGTTCGAGTGCAGTGGAGAGGTCAGCCTATTGAGGTAGCTACCCGGGAGTCCGAGTCCATGATGCGGAGTAGATATCCCCACCTTTTTACCAATTCAGGTACTTTTCTATGTCCGTACGAGGATGAACTAGTTTATTTCAATCTTTCAATTAGTTTACTTCAGTCAACGTTTTGAGTTAACAGACTCGGACCCATGTTTTGACAGTCCCGGTGGGTCCGTAATGAAATATGGGACCTGGGTGCATGCCCATAATCGAATTCTGAGGTTCGTAGCTCGAGTTATGAATTTTTGTTGAAAATTAGAAGTGTGAAATCTAATAGTTTTAAAGAATTGAATGATGTTTGACCTTGTTGATACCGGGTCCGTATTTTGGTTTCGAAGCCCGGTACATGTCCGATATAATATTTATAACTTATCTGTGAAATTTGGTGAGAAACGGAATTTGTTTGACGTGATTCGGACGTCCGATTGAGAAACTAGAAGTTTTAAAGTTTTCTTGAGATTTCATTTGATTTGGTGCTAAATTTGTAGTTCTAGGTGTTATTTTGGTGATTTAATCGTGCGAGCAAGTTTGTATGATGTTTTAAGACTTGTGTGTATGTTTGGTTTGGAGCCTCGAGGGCTCAGTGAGTTTCGGATAGGCTACGGAGTGAAAATGGGACTTAGATCACTGCTGGTGAATCAGATTTTGTTGCAGGCCTCAGACCTCGCAAATGCGAGGTCAATCATCGCATTAGTGATCTCTGAAGAGTTCGCATTTGCGAGCTTCTCATCGCAAATGCGAAGAGAAGCTGGGCCACCTTATGTTCGCATTTGCGAACTTTCCTCCGCAATTGCGATAGGGACAGGGGGAGGCAGTCTTCGCATTTGCGATCATTGGATCGCATTTGCGATCAGGTCAGCTCGCAATTGCGAGCATTTCTTCTCTTTGAGAAGGAAGCAGAAGTGTGAGAGACCTCGCAAATGCGATGGTTTTCTCGCATTTGCGGGCTTCGCAAATAGTCGCAAATGCGACATCTGCAGCATATGAAAAGAGACTTAGACGGGATTTTTCTCCCATTCTTCAAATTTTCAAAACCTAAAACACAAAAGGCAATTTTTTAGAGAACCTTTCTTCCCCAAATCATAGGTAAGTGATTCTAAACTAGTTTATTTCAATCTTTCACTTCATTTTACAAGATTTCAATCTAGAATCTAAGGTTTTCATGGTGGAATTGGGGATTTTTGGGTAGAAACTAGGGATTTCGAAATTTGGGTATTTAGACCTCAAATTGAGGTCGGATACCAAAACCAACAACATATCCGAGCTCGGGGGTGAATGGGTAATCGTGTTTTGGTCCGAATTTCGGGTTTGGACCAAGCGGGTCCGAGTGTTGACTTTTTCAAAAATGGCCTAAATTGAATTCTTTGCTATGTGGGTAGTTCCTAAGGCCTAAATTAAATTATTTGGTTCGTAATTTGCTAGATTTTGTTGGTCTGGAGGCTTGTGTGAAGGGAAAAGCGGTGGTTGAGCTTTTAGTTGGCCGTTGGAGCAAGGTAAGTGTCGTGGTTAACCTTGGCTTGAGGGATTAGGTCTTATTTGCCTATTTTCTACGTGTTTGAATGTTAGGTACAACGTATAGGTTAGGTGATGAGTACCTATGCGTTGTTGTCAAGTTATAGCATGCGAGTGGGTCCTATTCTTGTGATTATTGCTTTCTTTGATCATATTATCCTTGTTTAGTGTAGCTACTTGTTATGTCGAGTACTCCTATCATGTTTATGAACCTTGGAATTGATTGAGTATGGACTCAAAGATGAGGTTGATATTATGGAATCAAATGTTGAAACAAGATTTATTATTGTCATTTCTATCTCCCTGCTATTATTGTTACTTGTTTTTGGTGAGATAGAGTGTAAAAGCACGAAGGGTGATGCCGTGCCATGTTTTGTGAGTGATAATGCACGAAGGGTGATGCCGTGACATATTATGAGAGTTAATGCACGAAGGGTGATGCCGTGCCGTTTCTATTGTTTCATATGGTGAGATCGAGAGTAAAATCACGAAGGGTGATGCCCTGCAGTTTCCTTTACCATTTTTACCGATTCAATCTGTTTAAGGCATATTGATTGATCAAGTTTTTATCACTGCTTGTTTCTTTACCTTATGACCCCCTCAGCATGTCCCCCTCCCAATATTGCTTGTCTGGTTCTTCCTTTACTGCTGTTATTGGTATATGTATCATTATACTGCACATGTTGTTAATGGGTGTCTTGTCTCATCCTCGTCACTACTTCGCCGAGGTTAGGCTCGACACTTGCCAGTACATGGGGTCGATTGTACTGATACTACACTCTGCACTTCCTGTGCAAATTTTTGTGCCGGTCCCAGCTGATCTTGAGACGAGTTGCTGACTTCATTCCATAGAAAACCCAAGTAGACCTGTCGGTGTCCGCAGGCCCTGGCGTCCCCTTCTATACCCCAAACATTACTGTTTTCTTCATTTTGCAAACAATTATATTTTCTTTCAGACAAATACTTGTAGTAAAAATCTTAGAATGTTCGTGAATTGTGATTTCGGATTCTGGGTAGTAATAGCACATAATCAGAGTTCTTATTTATTTACTTCTGCGGTCATTTTGACTTGTTATAGCTTGCTTATTGTTAATCGCTGAAATGTAAAAGGATTGGCTAATGAATCTCTAACGTTGGCTTGCCTAGCAAATGTAATGTTAGGCGCCATCACGGTCCCAGTGGTGGGGATCTCGGGTCGTGACAAAAACTAGGGATACAAAACACACAAATACGCTGCGGCGTGCAACCCGATCCCACCACATAATATCAATATCATGATTCACCCTTGTTCCACCATATCAATTCACCCTTATTCTACCTGTTGCAGCGTGCAACCCGATCCCACTGTACAACAACAATATCATAACAATAAACATAATATGTTGCGGCGCGCAACCTGATCCCACCATATAATATTAATATCATAATCCACCCTTATTTCACCATAATAATTCACCCTTATTTCACATGTTGCAGCGTGCAACCCGATCCCACCGTACAATAACATTATCGGAATATAAATATCCTCCCTTATTCCACCACCTCCCTTATTTCACTTGTTGCGGCGTGCAACCCGATCCCCCGTAAGATAATTTAAATCAACAAAAATAATTCAATAACTCAATTTACAATAATTCGTACAACCAAGAGTATGAGTACACGGCAACAATGGAACCACGTAAAAATCCAAGGAATACAACAACCCTTACAAAAATAACAAGACATGTAAGGCACGTGATACTAAGCATGCAATCGCAACAATTTGGACATGTAGCATATATGCACAGAGTCATAAGAGGTTAATAAGTGCTGACAACATCATATAGAGCATGTAAGAGTAGCCTAACAACGAGATACCACATGTTATGACAATTTAATCAAAGGCATGGAAAGAAACTAGACAATCTAACCGGTCAATACCTTATGTAGACCGTGTGCCCACTCGTCACCTTGCGTACATGTCTTTCACATATCAAGATAGCACAATTTACTCAATTCCTAAGGAGTGAATTCCCCTACACAAAGTTAGACAATATACTTACTTTAATTCGGCCAACTCAATACTCACTTTAGATTTTCCTTTATCAATTCACCGACGCTCAACTCAATCTAGCCAAAGACGACTTAAATACATCAAACAATGCAAGAGAAAATAATTTTAATTAACAAAGCTATGATCCTTATACTATTTGCAAAAAGTCAACAAATGTCAACTTCTCGGGCCTGCACCTCAGAACCTGATAAAATTAACAAAACACGAACACCCATTTCAATACGAGTTCAACCATACAAAAATTATCAAGTTCCGATACCAATTTGTCCTTCAAATCATCATTTACATTTTTGATAGATTTTACAATTTTCTCCAAATTTTCCTTTAGAGTCTCATGAATTTGATGTTAAATATAAGATATAATCAAAAAATATAATTGAAAATTGATTAGAGGTACTTACCCAATGATTTGATATGAAAATCCTCTCTCATAATCGCCCACTCTCGGACCTAGGGTTCAAAATATGATAAAATGAAGCTAAAATTCGGAATGCCCAGCTATTAAAAGGCTGAAGATGTCGCATTTCCGACATGGGGTTCGCAAATGCGAGCCCCGAAAAAACGGCCATTACTTCGCAAAAGCAAAAAGTTCCAGCCCTTTCTCTATCGCAAATGAAATGAAACGGATCGCAAACGCGAAAGACTAAACGTTCGCAAAAGCGAACTTCCACTGCCCAGTTCACCATCGAATTTGCAAGGCTAGCTCCGCAAATGCGAAGCCTGCCAGTCCCCAACCTCTTCGTAAATGATATTCCAAGTCCTCAAAAGCGGTGGTCGCAAATGCGACCCTCAACTCGCAAATACGAGATCAGACAGCAGCAGTTCTAAACCTTTTTCCAAACACTCCGAAACGCGTACGAAACTCATCCAAGCCCTCGGGACTCCAAAACAAACATCCACACAAGTTTGAAAACATAATACGAACTCGCTCGTCGAAACACCAAAATAACCTCTAGAATCACGAATCAGATGCCAAAACACATGAAAATCACCATGAATTTCAAGAACTTCTAGAATCGCAACCAAGCATCCGAACTATTTCAAATCAACTCCAAATGACACCAAATTTTGCAGGCAAGTCCTAAATGAAATAACCGAGCTGTCAACTCTCAAAATCGCATTCCGAACCCGATATCATCAAAGTCAACTATCGGTCAAACCTCTCAATCCTCCAAAACTTCAACTTTCCAACTTTCGCCAAAATGCTTCAAATTACCCTACGGACCTCCAAATCCAAATTCGGAAGCACGACTAAGTCTAAAATCACCAGCCAAGCCTATCAGAACCATCGAAACTCCAATCCGAGGTCAAATACTCAAAAGTCGGTCAATACTTTAAATTTCGAGCTTCTCAAATGAGAGTCACTCCTAAAATCCTTTCCAAAGTTCTCAAAAACCTGATCTGATGATGCACTCAAGTCATAATACACTATGTAAAGCTACTCGTGACCTCAAACTGCCGAACCGGACGCAATTGCTCAAAATGACCAATCGGGTCGTTACACTTACTAACTATAATGATGCAGTGAATGGAAGAATTCGGGCGATATGGGATTCAAACTACTACTCGGTTACTTTACTAAAAGTAGAATCACAAGTTATACATTGCTTTGTTAAAGGTATTATGGGGGACCAAAATTGTATATTGTCAGTAGTCTATGGTTTCAATTCTATAGAGAGAAGGAAGCCATTATGGGAAAGTTTAACAGAGATAAGGAAAAAGATCTCCACACCATGGGTAATTGGAGGAGATTTTAACTCTGTACTACAGCTACAAGATAAAACGCATAGAAATCCAATCAGCATGTTTGAAATCCAAGACTTCAATAAGTGTGTCCAAGACTTGAGACTTAGTGAATTGGCATGGGAGGGTTGAATATTACACGTGATCTAATAAGCAAGCTGGGAGTGACAGAATATGGAGCAGAATTGATAGAATGTTTGGCAATTATGAGTGGATGATGCAATGGGGATATGTAGCTACTATATATGATGTGCCTTTCATCTCTAACCATGCTCCTATGAGCCTAAGTTTAACTGTTAGCCAAGGAAATAGGAAAACTCCTTTTAAATTATTCAACGTGTGGGCCGAGCATGAGAGCTTCTTAAGCATTGTTCAACAAGTATGGCAACAGAGATAACACAGTAAGAATATGCAGAATATCTGGATGAAACTGAAAACACTTAGGCCGGTGCTTAGGAAACTAAATGTTGAAGAGTTCAAATTCATAAGAATGAAAATTGAGAAAGCCAAAATTGATCCTGATAGGGTCCAAAGGAGCATAACAACTAATTGCTCTGATGAGCTACTATTAGAAGAGAAGGGACTAATACAAAACCTGGAGAAGTGTGACTTGATAGAAGAAGGAGCCTTGAAACTAAAAGCAAAAGCAAGATGGATAAAACTAGGAGATTCTAATACAAAGTAATTTACAGCTGTTATGAAAGAAAGGAATCAGAGAAAGCAAATTCTGGAACTTACTTCTATTGCTGGAAATATGCTAAATGATTCTGAAGCCATCAAAGAGGAGATTGTGGCTTTCTACAAGTCATTGATGGTGTCTGTTGCATATTCACTTCTTGCTATAGATAAATTGGTGATGCAAAAAGGACTAAACCTTACGCAGCAGCAAGGATGAGATTATGAAGAAGAGATCTATGAAGGGCTATGCTCCATTGGTGACTGAAGAAGAGATCTATGAAGGGTTATGCTCCATTGGATAAGATAAGGCCCCTAGTGTTGATGGGTATAATGCATGCTTTTACAAGAAGGCTTGGCCAGTTATCAAGGATGAGATTATTAAAGCTATCCTGGATTTCTTTGCTACTGGGAAACTACACAAAGCTATCAATTGCACTGCTATTACACTGGTTCCTAAGACTAACAAGCCAAAAACTATTAAGGGATTACGACCACTTTGCTGTTGCACTGTGCTATACAAACTGGTTCCAAGATCCTTGCATCAAGAATATAAGGAGTCATTAACACAGTTATCAATGAAGCTCAAGCAGGGTTTATACCTAGAGGAGGATTGGTGATAATATAATTTTAGCACATGAGTTGGTGAAGGCCTATTCGAGAAAGAACATCTCTCCTTGATATATGATCAAGATTGACTTGCAAAAAGCTTATGACTCTGTGGAATGGCCATATTTAAGGCAAGTTATGGAAAAATTGGGATTTTCTCAGTCATTCACCTCTTGGGTATGGAGTCCATACAAACAGTCAATTACTCAATCATAGTTAATGGAGAACCAACAGTACCCTTCAATGCTGCCAAGGGACTAAGGCAAGGTGACCCAATGTCACCCTTCCTGTTGCTATAACAATGGAATATCTGAGTAGGAACCTGGCTAGTCTCGAGATGGATAAAGAGTTCAAATACCATCCTCGTTGTTCCAAGCTGAGATTATACACCTTAGTTTTGCTGCTTTTTGCTAGAGGGGATCTGAAGTCAGTATAGGCAATTCAACAGAAATTCTACCAATTCACTCAAGCTTCTAGGCTACAAGCAAATCTAAGTACGAGTGAAGCCAACTTTGGAGGGGTTACCTTAGACCATAGACAACAAATATTTCAGTATTTGGGCCTCTCTGCTGGTGAATTGCCCTTCAAATACCTTGGTGTACCACTATCTACCAAGAAGCTCAGTGTTCCTCTCATTGAAAAAATGACTGCCAAAATTACTTCTTGGACTGCTAAGACTTTGTGTTATGCTGGGAGGATTCAATTAGTGCAGAGTGTTTTGTTTGGCATACAAGTTTTCTGGGCACAATTGTTTGTAATACCTACAAAAGTGATCAAGCTTATTGAAGGATTATGTAGGTCCTACATATGGCTGGAGGTCAATGAAATTACAAAGAAAGCATTGGTGCTTGGGATAAAGTCTGCATACCCAAAGGTGGGGGTGGCCTTGACCTCACTAACCTGAAGCTTTGGAACAAAGCAGCAATAGCCAATACTTGCTAGGACTTAGCACACAAGCAGGACAAGCTGTGGATTCGATGGATACACACATATTACATCAAAGTGCAGCAAATCACTAACATGTCAATACCACAGCAAGCTTGCTGGATGGTGAAGAATGTTATGGAGGCTAAAGAAGTACCGAAGAACAGACACTTTGAGCAACCACACAAAAGAAGTTTGATTAGACAAATCTACATATATTTTCTTGGTGACTATAGTCGAGTGGAATGGAAGAGCTTAATGTTCAACAATGCAGCACGACCAAAAGCAAGATTCACAATGTGGCTAATGCTGCATGGAAGGTTGCTGACCTGTGATAGACTAAGAAAATAGGGGATTGTTGTAGATACTCAATGTGTGCTCCGCAGAATGCAAGAGGAAACGAGAGAACATTTTTTTTGCAGTGTGAATACACAAAGAATATCTGGAACAAGCTATTTCAATGGCTACAATACTTGGGAGCACTGGATTGGCAACAGTTCACAAAATGGACAATCAAATACTCTAGAGGGAAATTCCAACGGGCACAGGTGTTCAAAATTGTATATGCAGAAGCAGTTCATCAAATATGGATTGAAAGGAACCTTCGGACCTTTGAACCAAAAAACAGTGTGGAAGCATATTGCGAAGGAAATTACCTATGTTTGTAGTGTTCGAGTAACACCTAGAAACATGTCTTTCATGCATAGCCTGTGTTTCTAGGGAGTATAGTCTGCCCTTTTGTCATGTGATCTGATAGCAAGCTGTGTTAATTTTGCTATGGTTTTGTAATTGATTCTTGGTGATTAATAAAATAAGTTAGTTAAAAAAAAGGTAAACAATGAAGACTCATGTTTCCGCATTGCCCAAAGGTTTCTTTTGGCCACTGATATCTTTAAAGTTATCAATCCAATCTTAGACTGTTTTGCTCTCTTTGTGGGTCAATGGATTTGCGTCGATGGCACCTTATCTTAAAATCATCATACCTACAAAGACTGAGGCACAATTGGATGTCGAATTACGCTTTTAAAAATTTAAATATTGAAGTTACTATTATGTTTTGTTGAGTAAGCTAGAGCCTTTTGCCAAAGGACGTGATTCTGTTGAGACTTGAGTCTATTGAGTGTATTGTATTCAATATGTCATGATCAATTTCGCTTCTATTCTTGGAACTTTTCAAGTGACATAAACTTATTTACTTTTTGCTGGTATTGACCCTATCCACGTGTTACAAGTCACTCTATATATTTTTCTTTAGCCTAAGATATATAAAGTGTGAATGTGACATCTCCGGACGGAGAAATAAAAGAAGACAACACGCAAAAAAGTCGAGGAGCCTCAATATATATATATATATATATATATATATATATATATAAAATAAAAAATTCTATAAAGTATGAGATTACAAAACTATACATAGTTTTGAAGAGATCCACTGTAACTTTAAATAATTGACATTAAATTCAAATTTTAGATCCGCCACTTCTTAATTCAAGGTATATGTATCTCATAGTCTTCTATACCATATATCGATCTCGAAACCATTGTTCCTAATTTCCTCACAATATGCGTGTGTGTGTGTATATATATATATAAAAAAAAATTTTCCTTCTTAATTGTCGGATTTAATGAGTCATAACAAGTAAAGAAAAAACGTAAAGACCAAAATAAAACTCCAGCAAAAGAAGAAATTTAGGGCTAGAATTGGTGGGGTGCGCCAGGCCAAGGCAGTAGTACAACATCAAGGCAACGCTTGAAGGCCCCAATAGCAAGCTATCATGATAGGCCTTCCCCCTTGAAAAATTGAGTTAATATCGTGTGAGTCAATGACTTCATATCAGATATTAAACTGATAAGAACAGATACTACACTTGATCTTAGCCAAAAGGCCGAGAAAGGTATGCTTTTCTATGTTTTGCTCTTGCTCTTTTATATTCCATTCCTTACATAGTAGCTCTCCTGTCCAGTCAGTGTGGGACTAGAGAGCTTTTATGCTTCTTTCAACTAACTATACATTAGAAATACCAGATTAATATTGTTTCAGTTGCATTTAATTGATGAGTGAAAATAACTAATGCAGTCAAGAAACATAAAGTTATTGTTTTTATTTATTTATTTATTTAATTTTTATAAATCCATGTAATCTTAGCTATGATTTAGTATATTATATGGAGCAAATACCAACCAGTAACACAATTTTTGAGCAAGTATCTTGATAGTAGAGTTATTAAACATATATAATGCACCTACAAAAATCACAAACTTTTTTTCTTGAAAGTAGTATATTTTGAAAGTTTGGGTTTGCTTATTTAGTCTGTTGTGTTTTAATATAAGCATTACTCTTCTTTTTATGTCATATTGTAGTTTATTTTTATAGCAAACGATGCATTCTAGTAAAAGACAAAGATGGTTTGGCACTCCAAGTTAGCTTTCTTTCATTCGGGCTTTCTTTCTTCNAATTGGGTTTCCTTCTTGTAGAAGGAATTATAAATCTCCATATTGGCTAGTCCCTTTCTTGTAGAAAAGGTTTGGACTTCTATAAATTGAGGATCCTTCATTCTCATTTAGTAGCATCCACAATGTAGATATATGAGGTTTAAGAGTCGTATTTAGGGGGAGAACTTTACAGGACAAGTGTTAGTGTGTCACTTGTGTTTGCCTCTTCATGGTTATTTATCCGGGTTGTTACGGAATGGAGGAGAATATGAGAAAGATGGTATGTTTAAATGGGAGAAATTATAATGTTTGGAGAAGCAAGATGAAAGATTTGTTGTTCGTGAAGAAGATGCATCTACCCATTTTTTCAGCTCATAAACCCGAGAGTATATCTAATAAAGATTGGGATTTCGAGCACTAACAAGTATGTGGATATATACGACAATGGGTTGAAGATAATGTTCGCAACCATATTGTGATCGAGACACATGCGAGATCATTGTGGGAAAAGCTAGAGACTCTTTATGCTTCAAAAAGTGGGAACAACAAGTTGTTCCTACTAAAGCAATTGATGACCTTTAAATACAAGGAAGGCATCCCTATCCTTGATCACATAAATGAATTTCAGGGCGTCCTTGATCAGCTTTCTGGAATGGGAGTTAATTTTGATGATGAGATACAAGGACTTTGGCTTTTTAATACTCTGTTAGACTCTTGGGAAACTCTTCATATTTCTTTGATAAATTCAGCTCCTGGAGGTAAGGTGACCATGGAATATGCCAAGACTGGTGTGTTGAACGAGGAAGTAAGGAGAAAATCTCAAGGTTCGTCCTCACAAGCAGATATCTTGGTTACAGAAGACCGAGGAGAGATAGAACAAAAGGCTCGAGGAATAGAGGTAAAAGTAGAAGTAAGTCAAGGTCCAAATATCATAATATTACATGCAACCACTGTGGCAAGAATGGACACATCAAAAGGTTTTGCCATAAGTGGTTGCAAGACATAAGAGAAGAAAAGAAAGTTGAAAATATTGAGAACAATGTAGCTGTTATTGTTCGAGATGACCTTCTTTTTGCTTATGATGAAAATGTCATCAATTTAATATCCCATGAGACGAGTTGGATAGTAGATTCTGGAGCTACCTCACATGTCACACCAAGAAAAGACTTTTTCTCATCTTATACTCCTGTTTATTCTGGAGTGTTAAAGATGGGCAATGCAGTGAAGTTAAGGTGTTTGGTGTTGGCACGGTTTGTTTGAAAACTAATAATGTTCCAAGTTAGTTCTTCAAGATGTCTAGCATGCTCCAGACTTTCCTTTCAGTTTGATATCTGCAGGAAGATTAGACGATGAAGGTTACCATAATATCCTCTTTAATGGCCAATGGAAGCTCACCAAGGGCTCGTTAGTAGTGGCTCGAGGAGTCAAGTCTGGTCATTTATATGTGACACAGGGCTCTGTTCTTAATGACTCCATAAATTTGGTGGAAAGTGACACGTTATCAGAATTGTGGCACATAAGATTGAGTCATATGAGCGAGAGGGGGATTACGTGTTTGGCTAAGAAAAGTTTGCTTTATGGAGTGAAACAAGCAAAGCTGAAAAGGTGTATCCATTGTTTAGCTGGCAAACAGAAAAGTGTTTCCTTTCATAGCCATCCTCCCTCAAGAAAGCCTGATTTATTGGAGCTAGTACACTCTGATTTGTGTGGTCCTTTTAAAGTAAAGTCAAAAAGTGGTGCACTTTACATTGTGACCTTCATTGATGATCATTCTCGTAAGCTCTGGGTGTATCCTTTGAAATCTAAAGATCAAGCACTTGGCGTGTTTAAGGAATTTCAGGCCTTAGCTGAGAGACAGACGGGGAAAAAATTAAAATGTATTCTCACTGAGTGTTTGTAACATCTTGGTCTTCGATTTGAACGGTGGAGATCGGATTTGGAGGCCCATAGCATCTGATTTTGAGCCTCAAACAGCAGCTTCATTTTTGTGGATTCTCCTCTTTCTTCAATTGATTTATCTGTTGCTATTGTTGCTTCGTGTTTGGCACTTGTTGTGTAGCCAATTTGGAGAACTTTTGTATCCCTCTTATTGTTATAGTGGAACTTTTTGGATCTTTGTGATCATGTAGTTTTTACCTTCGATTTGAAGGATTTTCCACGTTAAAATTTGGTGTTCTTTATCTTCTTTATTTTTGGGTTTGCCTCTTCCTCGATATAACACCTACAACCTCTAGTTGGCTAATATCTTATCCATATCAAGTATTTATCCCAAGGCAATAGATATTTACATTAAGCGGTCATTTGATATGATGGTGTTAGTTTATATAGGTCCACCAAACTATAGAGTACCTGGTCCTCTATGAGTTTCCACTGAGAATATTGATGAAACAGTAAGTAAATGAGACACAGGACTTATACGTGGAAAAATCCCAACTCAAGGGGACAAAAACCATAACCTACCCCTGTAGCCTTTCAACTTCACTAACTTGTAAACACACTATTACAAGCCACTTTGTAATGACTCTATTACAAAGACTTCAACTCAACTAACTTGTGAAACACTTAGCACAAGCCACTTTGTCACTCACTAGTTACAAAGACTTCAACTTAACTAACTTGTGATATACTTACCACAAGCCACTTTGTCACTCACTAGTTACAAAGACTTTTAAATTATGACTAACTCTAGTCACAACACAAACTCAGAAGGTTTATGATTTTGAGTTTCCTAAAACAAAGCTTCTAAGAAAGCAAGATAGGAGTTACAATGAAGAACAAATAACAAGATTACAACTCACTACGGACACATATAGACTCATTGTGGAACAGATCCTTAGTGGAGTTGTCTTCTTGTTCTTGACACACTTGTGACTTCAATGCTGGATCAGATCTTTTTTGCTTGAGAGAATATCACTAAATGCTCAAGTGAGTGTCTTGTATCTTGCACCATGTTGTTATACTTACCAAAGACATCCCAAGGATGATGTCATTTCATGGTTGGTACACGCCTCTTCCCAATGGGAAGTGACTGTTGTACTGTCTGTTGTACTGTCGCGTGTACAGTTGCAGGTAGGTACTTTCTGCAGTTGCTTTCCAGCTGTATAGTTGACTTATACTTCTGTCAGAGAACATCCAGGGATCAGGTCCCTGTTTTGTTCCTCTTGTCTCTTTATTTGCAGCAGTTCACACTTGCTGGAGTTCAGGCTGGACTCCGTTCATTTGAAATGTGTACCAAGTGTGTCAGGTTCCCTATCTGGTTCTTGACAGTAAGTTTGTTAGATCATCAAAACATAAGGCAAAAACATTTAAAACCCATCAATTTCCCCTTTTTTGATGATGACAAACTTAGGTAGTGATAACATTTATTTAGAGCGGAACTTCACATGTTCCCCCTGACTTTGATTCCCCCTTAATTAGATCTTCCTTTTCAATCAAGTTCCATTGCCTTTATACTATACAATCTTCCCCCTTTTGGCATCATTAAAAATACACAAGCAGGCAAACAGCATAAAGAAGTCAAACACAGCCAACTCATGCCACATATGTTCACACAACATGATAGAAAAGAGAAACTAAAGGAGAACAACATTGTACAAGCAAAAAGAAGAGTTGGTTCGTTGATATGAACAATGGACTGAGCAAAACAAGAGTAGTAACGGTGAAATCCAACATGCCATCAACAAAAAAACAAACAAAAAGAAAAACAACAGCCACAAAACATCAAAACAGAAGACAACTAGGCACTGAGAGGTATCTAAGGGGCACTAGAAGAGGAAGGCTTAGAGAGAGAGGCAGCAAGGGTTTTGAGAACCAGGTGCATACGGGCATTTGCAGATAGCTGTTCTTCAAGCAGTTTTGCGCGAAGCTCATCATTTTCCTTGGTCAAATGGGCAACTTCTTCATGGGAAGAATTAACAGCACCAGGTGCCCAACTGCTTGACTAAGCTGAGTTTCCAGTATGGCATTTTGAGCCCTTAACCTCCTAATCTCTTCGGCAACAACATTTTGTGCATTGATCAACTGAGAGATGGTCGAGGTGCTTCCACCAACCTTTTCTACACACTCACACTCTTCCAGAGTGGTTTTGGAGAAGGTTTGCTTACGGGTGCCCACTTTAGGATTGTCCAAATGAACCTTGTAGAACTGAAACACTCGAGTGAGGAGAAAGCCATATGGGAGCCCATGATTGCCACCTTTAAAGTTTGCTACCTTTAGCATGTGTTCTATCATGATTGCTGGCAGATTGATCGGGGCAAACTCATCAAGAGCCTTTATTAGGACAAGATCAGACTTGGAAGCAATAGACCGCCTCTCAGCACGAGGTAGGAGCACCTTATTAACCAGCTCAAAGAGAAGCTGATACTCAGGCAGTAGTGCCTTCTTATGCACCCGTTCCCCCTGCTAGACAGCTTGTTCTTTCATGATAGCTCTCCTAAAGATAGCACCACAGGAACCCTTGATAGAAGACACCCATTCACATAGAATTTGGAGAACCTTCTCGAATGCTGAAGCGTCAAGCACAATGTCTATTCCATTTACTAGCACACAGATGAGATCCCCCTCAACAGTGAAAAGAGATAAGTAGAAGTTTTGTACTGCATCTTCGTACGCCTTAGGCACATCCTCTTGAAACTAATGCTCCCATTGCTGAAATTCCACCATCTCCAGAACTTGCCTCATACCTACCATCTCTAAGATTGCCGGATCAAACATACGACCCCACAAGACTTTCTGAGTTCTCAATCTCTCCTGTCAGAGACCATTGTCACTAGGCATGGTCTTTGCAGAACCAGGTCCCCATACAGTTTCCCGTTTTCATTTTCTGGACCCTTCAACAGACTTCCCTTTTTGGCTTGCAACTTCCACAGTATCTCCTTCAGACATAGCTTGCTGAACTACAACCTTCTTAGAATTACTGCTACCTTTCACATATGTTCCACTTTGTTTTTCAATAGCTTCATCGGAAGTTCCAACCACAGACTTCTGGATTTTTGTAGATCGTTTCACTAAGGAACTAGGTTCCTCTACATCAGCTTCATCAACCTCACCCACTAGAATGCTTTTGTCAGTCACGTATTCCCCTTGTTTAATCAACCTCTTCTTCTTTTTCTTGATACTCATTTTACTTTTCTGCAAGGCAGACTCGAAAGCCTCTTTCTGCTGCAACCTGGTAGTGGGTCACTTGGAAGAGGATTCAGGAGTCACTGCTGGTTTGCGTATCTTAAACCAAGCACTGAGAACCATATCATCTTCATCAACAGGGACCTCACTGGGTGGAATGAATTCCAAGGGCTTAGGATAGACAAAAGGTTCCTGGGTAGTTTCAACTAGAAGAGAATCAGGTTCTCCAACAGGTTTTTCTGTGACCTTATCTTGGACTGGAGACTCGAAGAGTACCAAAGTTCCTCCATCCCCTAGGAATGGAGTTTCTTCCTTCTGAGACTTAGACACAAGGAAGGCTCCTTCATTCGGAAGACTCTCAGCAGCAATAGCCATGATATTGTGTGCTGCTTCCTTTTTTGGTGACTCCATGGGAGCCACTAAGTCTAAAATGGAGGAGTTCAAATATTGATTAGGATCATCCTCAGAGACTTCTGATAACTGAGGGGTAACACTTTCTAAGCGTTCTTTGGTGAGATCAAAGGAAGGAAGAGAAATAGGGTTTTCAACATGTGGAAGGGAGACAGAGTTTGACGGAGAAGGAGAGTTGATAGGACATAAGGAGGAAACAGGTGTGGGTGCAGTAGTATTGGGAATGGTGGAAGAGTGGATTTTTTGGGGTAACGTTAAGGAAGATGGAGAAGTGGGAGTGGTGTTGATGGTAGGAGAAGAAGGAGATTGTTCTTTTTCCATTATACAAGAGTTTGGTAGAGAAATTTTAGTGAGAGAGAAGGGAAGAGGGGATCACAGAGATACAGAGAAGATGAAGTTTCAGGACTGTTGTGAGAGAGAGAGAGAGGGGATTTTATGGGAGGAGTAGCCAATAATGAGAGGGAAGCGAAACGGGTTCTGAAGGATTGTGAACGGCAGTAGGTTTATGGGAATATGTAACGTGCAGAGGAGGTGAAAGGATTTGAAATACATGACATGACATGTAGACTCTGAAAAGGTCGGATGATGTGGCGGTTGAATTAATTTTTGTCAACTCTTTGAAAAAGCATGCGAAAAACACATTACTACTAACCTGTGGTACAGGAACCTGGTTCCTGACCAGTTTTTGTAGAAGATTTTTTTGTAGCTCTCTTTCGCAATTCAACACTGTGCCTTTAGTTTCTATGATCGTCATGCATGTTTACCTGCAACGGTATAGATGTGAGTTAGGCCTAGTTAGAAAACATTTTAGCCAATTTTACCTGAATGAGACTTTCAATATCATGTGAGTAGAACCGGGTTTTCATGCAGGTTTAAATAACCCAAGTGCCATCCTATTTCTTTCATAGTGTTCCCTGCTCACAGCTTTTGTGAAGGTGACTATGATTTGATCTTCTGTGCAGCAAGTTCTCATACAAATGAGTCCCCTTTTCCACATTATTCTTAAGACAATGGTGTTTGACATCAATGTGTTTGGTTCTCTTTTGTCGGATCGGGTTCTTTGCCATATTAAGAGCGTCTGCTTCAGCTATTGAGAGAGCCATTGGGTTGTGTTTCCTTAAACCCCATGAGATTAAGCACGGTACAATAGAATGATCCATTCCATATGTGCTCTTCTTGACCACCAGATAACCTTGTTTCTTTCATATTGATGCAGTTCCTCTTGCATTGCTGTAATCCAGTCAGCATTCTTCAAGGCTTCTTTGATATTTTTGGGTTCTATCTGGGATAGAAATACAGAGAGGACTAGGGAATTTCTGGCTTTTGATCTTGTCTGAATCCATAATTAGGGGAGGTGACTATGTTATCAAGTGGATGGTAGCTTTTGTGTTTCCAATTGGGGAATGAAGTTTGATTTGTGGAGAAACTGAGTAAATTGCGTGGATTTCCCTGCACTCCTTATTCTGCTACTTGTGGAGTACCTTGCATTGCATCTCCAACTCTTTCTTCAGCTTTAGTGGCAGTAATTGAAGTACCAGGTTCCTCTTGAGAAGCGGAAGAGGATGTTGCATTGTCTTCACCTGTCTCCTTCATCTGACTCATCATATCAGCCTTGCCATTTGAAACATCAGATATTTCCTCAGGAACAAGAATGGCTCATTATTTTGATCATCACTGTTTCCTCCCTTGTTAAAGGAGGGTGTCTCGTTGAATAGAATATGAACACTTTCTTCCACACGTTGTGTCCGCTTGTTGTATATCTTGTAAGCTTTGCTTTGAGAAGAGTACCCCTGAAATATTCCTTCATCACTCTTGGCATCAAATTTACCAAGTTGATCCTTTCCATTGTTGAGAACATAGCATTTGCACCCAAATGTTCTTAGGTGAGTCAGGTTGGGTTTCCTTCCAGTCAGCAACATATAGGGGGTTTTATTCAAGAAAGATCTGATCATGCACCTGTCATCAAGTAGCACGCAGTGTTTATTCCTTTTGCCCAGGATTTTTGGCGATCGATGAGTATTGTCCGTGCCATGTCTTTCAGAGTTCTGTTCTTCCTTTCAACAACATCATTTTGTTGTGGAGTCCTTGGTGCTGAGAAGTTGTGGTGATTTCGTTACAAAGCTCATCAAGTTTGGCATTTGCCAAATTCTGTCCCGTGGTCAGATCTGATGCATGCTACCTTCAATTCCATCTTCACGTGGATCTTCTCGACAGAGACAAAAATACCTCGAAAGTCTCACCTTGTGTTCTAAGAACCAGTGACTAGGTGAATCTTGAATTTGGCAGACCACGAACCTGGCCCCTCTAAATCAGTTTATTCAGAGGTGAGAGGCTTGCATGCCCCAATCTTCTATGCCAAAGTTCTGCATCATCAACAGCTGCCTTCAAGCAGCTCATATCACCCGCTTATAGAGATTCTATGTCAGCAACGTAGATGTTCTTGTATCTTTTGGCTACTAAGACCACTTTGCCAATTACCAGATTGGTAACTGTGCGCACTTTTAATACAAACTCTACTTTGTTCCCTTTAACACAAATTTGAGAAACACTCAAGAGACTGTACTTCAGGCCATCCATATAGTACACGTTCTCAATTGGGTATGAAAGAGACTGTCTAACTTTTCCAACACCGAGAATGTACCCCTTTTTTTATTTCCAAAGGATACATTCCCTTCCCTGCAGGGCTTTCAGTGAGAGAAAATCCATGGTGTTTCCAGTCATGAGCTTTTAGCATCTACTGTCCATGAACCATTGAAGTCCGCTTCCTCTCACTATTTCCTGCACATATAAATTATGGGTTAGATTTAGGAACCCAAACTAGTTTGGCTCCCTTGTTATGAGAAGAGGGATGAATAAGAGCTTTTCTAGTTAATGCAGGCAATATTCGCTTCTTGCGAGTGGTACCTGGTCCCTCTTCAGTAGTCACTTTTTCAATAAACAATTTGTTTTTCTGAACAAATTGAACCCTGGCCTGGAAATTTTTCTTGAAGTGCCCATTGTTCCCACAGTGGGTACAAAGCCAGTTATCAGAAATTGTGACGTACTTGTTGTGAGGGTTGGAAGGAGTTTTCTCCTTTTGAAACCCGATTCCCTGCCTGTTTCCACTATTGTTGAAGTACATGGCAGTGACAGCATCTGAGGACCAGGTCCACTTGAGAAATTTCTCAAGATCAATTTTTACTTTCTTCAATTCAGCTAGAAGCTGCCTATTTTTCTCGAGTTCACCACATAGACTAGTTTAAACATCATTTAATTCCTTTTCAAGCTTGATGTGTGACTCACTAGCTACTTCTTTCCCTTTCTCAATACTTGCAGGCCTAAGTTCTGATTTGAGTCCCTCAATAGTTTCCTCTAGGTCAGTGATTATCACTAAAAAGTCATCTCTCTCTTGATCAGTAGCTGCAATTTTCTCTTCTAGAGTGTGCTTTTCATTGCTAAAGCTTTCTATGGTTTCCTTCGAATCAAAAACCACTACCATCAAGTCATCTCTTTCATTTTCTACACTATTTATTTTTTCATTCAAAGCTTCCTTTTCTTTTTCAAGATTAGCTATAGTCTCATTTAGATCAACTACACAGACCACTAGATCATCTCTAGATTGTTCAGCATCTCCTAGCTATAGGGCAATGATCTCCTTATCATTAATAATGCTATAATATGCATCAATTAGAACATTTGCTAATGACCTTAATTTCTTAGAAGAGTAAGACTTCAAATTTCTTTGAACATCCCTGAAATTCACCTCATCATTTTCATCCTCTTCATCATCGTCAGACTGAGCCATCAGCGGAAACAGTGAGTCATATTTCGTTGCTCCAGTTTCTACTGCCATCATGGAGTTGTTTTCTGCATCTGGTTCCCCTTCTGATTCACTGGAAGAATCTCCCCAAGCAGCAAGAGCTTGCTTCACAACATTGTCAGCTGCACTTTTTCGACTGAATCATTTGTCAGGAACCGGGTTCCTTTTTGCTGCTTTATCAGGGTTTTGCTTGTATTGCTCCTGTTTCAGAAGTGGGCAGTCTTTGATGAAATTCCCTGGCTTTCTGCACTTGTGACAGAGATCATTGATCTTTGCCTTACTTGAACTGCCTCTCTTTGGTATACCACCATTTCTTCGAACCATCTTTTGAAACCTTTTAGTAAGATAGGTCATGTCAATATCTTCTTCACTTGAGTCACTGTTTTCAGCCTTGCAGGTTCTTCTCCTTCTTCGGCTATCTTCTTTCGCTGTCTTTCTTTCTTTTCATCTCGTATGTCTTCAGATTTGCAATCAGCTCATCCATGGTTAGAGTTTGTAAATCTTTAGCTTCAGTGATAGCATTCACCTTACTCTCCCAAGAGCCAGGTAGAACACTGAGAACCTTCCTTACAAGCTTGTTTCTGGGAATAACATCTCCAAGTGAATGAAGCTCATTTATGATAGATGTGAATCTAGTGTGCATATCCTGTATAGACTCATCATCCTTCATCCTGAAGAGCTCATACTCGGTAGTGAGCATGTCAATCTTGGACTGTTTAACCTGAGTAATTCCTTCATGTGCTGTTTGCAATGCTTCCCATATTTCCTTGGCAGATTCACATGCTGAGATTCTATTGTACTCATCAGGTCCTATACCGCATACCAAGATTTTCTTGGCACGAAAGTTCTTTTCTACAGCTTTTCTGTCAATATCACTATACTCTTTTCTGTTTTTCGGCACCATTGGTCCAGTTTCTCCAAGCTTATTCATAGGGACATGTGGACCATCACAAATGATGTCCCACAGCTCTGAGTCTTCTGCCATTATAAAATCATGCAGACGAGTATTCCACCAGCCGTAATACTTACCATTGAATCTAGGAGGTCTGTAAGTTGATTGTCCTTCCTCAAAGTTAGGTGGAGCAGCCATTGAGATCCTTTCTAGGTGTTAACCTTTTAGAAAGAACCCGCTCTGATACCAATTGTTAGTTTATATGAGTCCACCAAACTATAGAGTACCTGGTCCTCTATGAGTTTCCACTGAGAATATTGATGAAGCAGTAAGTAAATGAGACACATGATTTTTACATCGAAATCATGTAGGCTTTCAACTTCACTAACTTGTAAACACACTATTACAAGCCACATTGTAATGACTCTATTACAAAGACTTCAACTCAACTAACTTGTGATACACTTACCACAAGCCACTTTGTCACTCACTAGTTACAAAGACTTCAACTTAACTAACTTGTGATATACTTACCACAAACCACTTTGTCACTCACTAGTTACAAAGACTTTTAACTTATGACTAACTCTAGTCACAACACAAACTCAGAAGGTTTATGATTTTGAGTTTCCTAAAACAAAGCTTCTAAGAAAGCAAGATAGGAGTTACAATAAAGAACAAATAACAAGATTACAACTCAACTACGGACACATATAGACTCATTGTGGAACAGATCCTTAGTGGAGTTGTCTTCTTGTTCTTGACACACTTGTGACTTCAATGCTGGATCAGATCTTTTTTGCTTGAGAGAATATCCCTAAATGCTCAAGTGAGTGTCTTGTATCTTGCACCATGTTGTTATACTTACCAAAGACATCCCAAGGATGATGTCATTTCATGGTTGGTACACGCCTCTTCCCAATGGGAAATGACTGTTGTACTGTCTGCTGCACTGTCGCGTGTACAGTTGCAGGTAGGTACTTTCTGCAGTTGCTTTCCAGCTGTATAGTTGACTTATACTTCTGTCAAAGAACATCCAGGGATCAGGTCCCTGTTTTGTTCCTCTTGTCTCTTCATTTGCAGCAGTTCACACTTGCTGGAGTTCAGGCTGGACTCCATTCATTTGAAATGTGTACCAAGTGTGTCAGGTTCCCTATCTGGTTCTTGACAGTAAGTTTGTTAGATCATCAAAACATAAGGCAAAAATATTTAAAACCCATCAGATGGATAAGCAAAAACAATCTTGAGATAAAAAATTAGTATCGCTTTAATCCTTATTTGGTTACTAATTCTGGATAAGTTATCTCAGGATTAAAAATAGTACCAGGATAACTTCTACTTGTTAGAGGGTGGAATACTAATCCCAGGATAAGTTATCCTAGGATAAAGCAGTAAAAGTGACAATCACAGGATTAATACAACATATCAAACAGTCAATAAGAAGTAACACCAGAATAATTAATCTCGGCATAACTAATCCCAGTATATTTAATTTCAACATAACTTGTCTTCCAACCAAACAACCCCTAAGTACTTACCTTACATGGTTCCATTCTCTCCAAGATGGGCGTTACTTCTCTGTTTCACCCTCCAACTTAAGGAAACGGAGGGGTATTGACATATCATTTGTGTATTTATGTTGGGATATTAGCACGGCAGCCGATAATGATTATATATATTAGCTCAAGTATAATATATATATA
>NW_017670750.1:455146-467362 GCF_001879085.1 Nicotiana attenuata
TATATATATATATATATATATATATATATATATATATATATATATATATATAATTATCCTTTTTTATTTGTACTTTTGCAGGCCTTATTGGTTCTTATATGTTGAGCTTAGTTTTGATTGTACTGGTTGATTGATTAGTAGGTTGTGATATTTTTCTTTGTTAAAAATAATTTACTCTTTCTCACCTTCTGTTGACCCTAACCTCAATCGAGCAATTTTTACAGTTAACTGATTGTCGAGAATCAATTATTGCTTCACATTCGAAGATATATAAATTTTTTATACATTAATAAAAAAACATGAATACAACAAAAAAATTCATGTATTATTTTACCATGTGAACTAGACAAAGTAATAAAGTTGTCGATATGTTTGTTCAAATATTTTGCAAGATTTCAAATGTGGATTGCTATCCATGTTATTCACGCTAGAGTAACTCTGGCAAAGATGATTAGCCTAATTAAGAAGCAAATAAAGTGAATATTATGATCTCTTAAAAATAGGCTTTTCATACAACCAAAAGCTTAAAAGCAAAAAAAAAAAAAAAGATGAAACAATTTGGCCATTAACAATGTTACTTTCCACTATAGTAACCCCACAACGAACCAAAATGTGGACTATATATACTTTATAATTGGGAAATGCATTATTATTTCTTGCCTTTATTCTAAAAGCACATAAAAACCTATCCTTTTAGAAGACATAATTGTGAATTTGGCCCCCACATGAATTGTTGAATTGCCCACCACCATGTGAACCCATTAGAGCAATGTTAATAGGCAATGGCATCTTTCTAACACATAAAGTCCCCACCACCATCACCTTAATTCACTGGCTCTCATCATTCTCAGCGTGGGCAACAAATACCCCTCCAACTTCCCAACATCTTCACATGGCCCTCACTCTTCATTCACAGTTTCTTTCTTACATACATCAGCTTCTAAGAAATTTCTCTTGCCTAATATTAGGAAACATTTGACAAACATAGGTCTTAGGTTCAAACCACATAGAGTTACTCGGTATCTGTACTTATAGAAGATAGCAGGTACGTACTTCCATTGAATTAGTTGAGATACTCATAAATTGACCCTCACACCACGATTATCAAAAAAAAATTAGGCAAGTCCAGGTTACAATATGCCCTTTTGATCCAAACTTCAATTTATATAGTGTCATTTTTATAAGATACTAATTTAGTTATTGCTAATAAATTAAATATGAGGGACATTCATGAACTTTATGATAAAGAGTTGGGGAAAAAAGATGTTAAAACAATACACCACCACCACCACCACCACCACCCCCCCAAACCCCACAAAAATGTGTTGAGAGGACATAGAGAAGCCAACTTTTATTTTTCCTCTCTTTTTAGAGACAAGAAATGTACAACAAATCTAAGCTAAGTGATGCGTGAAGTCAGCATGCATGCCCTACTTACTATATAGACGATGTAAGTATCACGGAAGAAGCAAAGTAAAGTATTCAATGCTAACAAAAAAAGGTGAAGAAAAAGAAAGAAGAGTTATGGAAAAGAGCAGATCCTATCCACAATACTCATCTTCAAACTATTCTGGAGAATTACAAGGTGATCAATCAAATGTGTACACATTCAATGGTCCAACCACAAAAGGGTTTGCACCAACAAATGATCCAGAAATAAAGAGGAAGAAGAGAATTGCAGCATATAATATGTTCACAACAGAAGGTAAAGTAAAAGCTACTGTAAGAGAGAGCTTTAAGTGGATCAAGACTAAGCTTACTGATATTCGTTACAGTGCTTGAAGATTAATTACCCTTTGATAATATCTCAAGGTTTTTCTTCAATGGTGTTTGCTCATTTCGATGGAAATTTTATTATGGGATTTGAATGTGAGTAAGTGTCATGGAATGCGCATGTATGCATAAATCATCAAGTATATATATGAAAATTAATTAGATGAGACTGGTTTCTTGATCTATTCTTTTATGATTTCTTGTTTTCTCTTTTTAATAATAAGAAAAGGCAACAAACAAAATCAAAGAGTAATCGTTTCATATTCTCGTCATCTAATCATTTCATATAACCATGAAGAACAACTACGTTGTGTTTTCTTTAATTAATTTATTAAACTTTTAACATTTGGTGAGCTTTCATTATCCTAAAAAAAGTTTCAATCTTTTCTTTTTTATAATGGTATGTCTCGACTTCTCCATAGATACTTCCATCTTCACTAGCACATGAATCTGGTAATTCTGTCCGCCTAAGCTAGCTTAGATAGTAGAAAATATCACTTAATATATTTTGTTTATGTTATGTGTGCGCGCGCGGGGGGGAGTGGAGTGGTACTGGGTTGAGGAGGTATCGAGGTACGAGGGGAAGGAGAATAACTCAATCAATCCCTCAACCGCGTCCCGCGATTAGATCAGGTCTAAAACCAAACACTTCACATGACGATAAAGTAAAAGTTTAATCAAATCTCCAAAAAAAAAAAAAAAAAAAAAAACTTGAAATCAGGGATTTAGGTCGTAGAAATTAGGAATTTTAATTGAGATTTAGACCTCAAATTGAAATCGGATTTCGAAACAAATTATATAACCGGGCTCGGACGATTTGGAGAGGGGACTTTCATCTACAAACATTGGGTAAGTGATTCTAATTAATTTCCAATTATATTTCATGATTATACGAAATTTTTCCGTTTCCTTTTTCAGGTATCATTCTTGATTATTTATGAGATTTTTGTTTCAAGTAACTAGATGTTCCTACTACTACTTGCTTTGGGGTCGTTTGGTTGGAAAAAAGTTATCCCAAGATTAATTATTTCGAGATTAGTTATCCAGAGATTATTTATTCCACTTTTCCATGAGGATAAAAAAAATACTACAATCCCGGGATAACTAATCCCGGAATTAGTTATATCACAATTTTTTCTCAACCAAACATGAGATAAACTCTTCTTAAATTTAATCCTGAAATTAGTTATTCCTTATCCCTAACGAGCCCTTCGTGTCAAAATAGTCTCTCTTGATATTGAACGGTAATTGTGAATTTCTGATTCTGACGAATGCATCACCCCTTTTTTCGACATGCTTTTAGCACACAATGAATTATATATATTTGCTAAATATAAAAGAAGATTGCTGAATTTGAATTAGGACCAGCTGGAGGCATGTGTTCTCTTCAAACCCATCCATTCATTTTTTGTAAAAGTAAAATGAAGTATATAAAATAGAAAAGTTGATTAAAACAAATGTGTTATTTCTCTTTTTGTTTTTTTATTTATTTTATGTTTACCACCTTGTTAGACGAAAAAAAAAAAGCTTTTGAGTTAACCCAATAATCCCTACAACTCCTGTACTGTTTGATATAATTCTATTACGATCTAGACGGGAGCTACAGACTTGGTAATACTTTTTATTTGTATTTTTATAATATTGGCACGCAGTGAGTTTAAATGGAGTACTGTCAGTGGCGGAGCCAGAATTTTCATCAAAATGAGCCAAAATATAAATAATTAGACACATCGAAAAGTCAAGGGGAGTCAAAGTATAGTAAATATACATAAAACTAGTGAAATTATTCGCGCTACGCGCGATTATAAAAGGATCATTGAACTTTTTCTTTTTATGACTTTAGTCGGGATAGAATAAGTTAAGTTTTACATAGATGAAATTTAGTTATTTTCATGAGATCACATGTCACGACCCAAATTAGGATCGTGACCGGCGCTTAGGAGCAAGTGCTCCCAAGTAAGCCTCATCGGTAATTTTACAGAAAATCGGGCAGAGTTTGCGCTATTTTTGGACCATCCCAAAAATTTCCTATCTCAAACCAGCAACCAAACAACCTAATAGCAATTCAATTGGCAATTGACAACTTACCAATTAGCCAAAATAAGTCTCCACTATTACTAATCAACACACTAACAACCAGAAATACTAATCTACCCCCAACTTTCATAATAAAGGACGATACTCAACATAAGACTATAATAACAAAAGAATACTCATGACACTAAAAGAATGACCATAGAGCGACTCTAAGAGTTCAAAGAAAGACCAAAAAAAAAATCTCCGCCCACGCGAGCAAGTGCGAAGCTCACCGAGAACTATCAACCTGTGCGCTCTAATTAACGAAATCTTCGCCTTCGTCAGCTGCTGTCTCTGTAAAAAAAATTAGCGGGGAATGAGTCGCTAGCTCAGTGAGTAATAACACTTAACCACAACCGTTTTTATTTGAGGACAAGTCAGAAACATGCTAGTATCTCAAAGAGAAAATACATAAAAATGCCCTTTCAGAAACAATAAATAATTTTCAGTCTGATCACGCTTTTCTTATAGTAAAATATAATTAACAATTCAGTAATAAGCTCGGTAACCACTGTATAATATCAGTATTCATATTTTCTTGGGAGGTTTCAATGAACGGATCATGTAATCGGTATAAGTTAAAATCCCGATGGTCTGGGCCATTTAGAGTGGTGCAAATGTTTGCAACTGGAGCTGTTGAGATTGAGTCGGATGACGGGACAAAAAAATTCTCCGTCAATGGACAAAGGTTGAAAAATTACCTTGGAATAGCTGCAGAAAAAGGGGAGACAATAGTGACCAATTTAAAAGAACCCCAATACGAGAATGAGGAGTAAGAGCTCAACTACTTGCGTCGTGCCGCGACGTTAAATCAGGCGCTGCGTGGGAGGCAACCCACAAATTTGTTGTAAGTGTAATGCATAACTTCATAAAAAAAACATTTAGTAGCAGGAACACGCCCAGACCGCGGTCCCAGCGTAACCGAGGTAGGACCGCGGTCCAGGACCCTCTCTGAAGTTTCTCACCGCGGTCCCAGCGTAACCGCGGTCCAGGACCCTCTCTGAAATATAAAGAAGGACCCTGCAAATAGGTGGTCCTAAAGTAGTGAATGGCAAGAAAAGCCAGTTGCACCTAGAAAAATGGGGGTAGCTTATGAAACAAGTGTGGAAGGATGACTGGGCTGAATACTCAGATTATATTTGCAACGCCGGCATAGTCTTTTGTGAGACTCAGTTGAGCGTGATCAAATCGCCGCCGAAATCGAATCATACTCAGGTCCTAGACCACTGAGTATTTTGACTGCAAGTTCGTCATCTAGAATAGGAGCTCCAGCAGTTGCAAGTTCATCAGCAACGTTCCTAATCTCTCGCAAGTACTCAGTCATACTGCGGGAATTTTTTTTAACTGTTGCTAAGGAGTTTCGAAGACTGAGCACCCGTGTATGAGATTTGTTCGCATACAAGTTATGTAACGAGTCCCACGCTTGCTTGGAGGTGGAAGTTTTTGTGATTGCAGAGGTGATCTTCGTATCAACAGATGCCATCAATGCATTGCGGATCAACTGGTCCTGACGAAACCTGAGTTTATATTTGGGATTGGGTTCCTCTGAGTTGTTGACGGTGACAGTTTTTGGTGGTGTTGTCATAGTTCCGTCAAGATAGCCATAGATATCGTGTCCCAACATCAGATACTCGACTTGGGCCTTCCAATTGACAAAATTGATTGGACCAGTGAGCTTTAGAGGAAGTTGGGAACCTGGATTAAATTGAACCAAGTAATTGGTGTTAGTAACAGGGATGATGGAGTCACTTGGATTAACCATGGCTGAAATAGAAACTATGAGTTAGGTTTAAAGGAGACGAGCAGACAATTGATTCTCGTTGGAGCTTTGAAAAGCCCTGATACCATAAAGGTGCATAGCAAGAAGAGTATGAAGGCTCATTCATTTATTCATGATGTACAAAGTTCTTTAAATACAAAGGATGGACCAAGAATATATAAGATAAGGCAATTTGGTTAGAAATGTCTATTCATAACATGATTCCAAATTCCAGTTAGTGGAAGATAAAGATAATGAAAAAATTCAATTCCAACTTTCACTTTGTGAGAAAGAAACAGATTCAAGTAGGATAGATGTGCACAAAATACATATGGAATCTGATTCAAAGAGGCTATCTTTAACTCGACAAATAAAAAAGAAAAAGGAAACAAATATTTATTTGTAGCAAATCACTATGAAGATATAACCACCAAAACTAATTGGACATAAAAACAAAGGTGTATTAAGAACAATTAACAGACATTTTTCTTGAAATGAAACCTTAACCACCAAGTAACTTTTGGGCAGGTCAATTATTGACTCAACCCATTTTTCGTTACTTTCATTTTCTTTTTGCATTGAATTGATTGTTCTTATCTACCTATTCTTTGTCATGCTTTCTCTTGAGCTGAAGGTCTTTCGGAAGCAACCTCTCTAATTCCAAGGTAGAGGTAAGGTTTGCGTAAACTCCACCTCTCCAGACCCACTTTGTGGGTTTTCACCGGGTATGTTGTTATTGTATCTCAACTTATTAAATTCTTGAGCCGGTTTTATTATTCTACCTTTATTTTATACTTTTTCATTGAAAATTTGTCGTTAATATTCTTACTTAGGGTCTTTCTCTGAAATTTGGCTTTAGGCCTCCGATCTTGTTGAGACGGCCCCGAATATATGAGCATCTCATGACTATAGCTCAAATTACTAGGAGTAGATAGTTTCAGGAACTTCCATTGTATATATTTAAATGGTTTCTCGTGGTTGGATTATGAAGCTGAACCATTACTTGCCCCAGTGTGGGTTGAAGTTCCTCTGCTGACCGCGCTAATTGGTAGTTGTATACTGAAACTCCGATCATTTCAGTTGCAGTACTATCAAATAAGATGCTAAATGTGAAATAAATTTCTATTTGCAGCAACAATCAGATATTACAACAAATTACATCTTTCAAAATATAATAAAGCCAAAAACAAATTACTTAGCCGGTCTTTATTTTGTAACACAAAAAGAATAACATAACCTCAAAATACTTGTTTATTAAACAATGTGTCTTGTTTCATAATACAACGGACGTAACGTATAATCTTTTATATAGACCACAAGTTATTTACCCGATCTATAAGTTGCAAACCGAACCTTAGAAGAAAATAACTAAAGGATTTAACTTATATTCACTGACAGTGTGAAGAGTTTTTACACTATCAGAACGAGTTGCAAGTGCCTTATTCAACAACGTCCAGAAGCTTATTGAATTTTTTATGATCAAGATCTCGGAAATCTTTGGTGGATTGAGACCTTTGGACGCGACTCAATCTGTTCATCGCATCCTTCTTGCTGTTGTTAGCTCTGCTTCTTCTAGCATTGGGCAAATGAGGTCTATTGTTGATGTTCCTAATAGCATTGGGATCAGATTCAGTACTTCTTGGAGAACTCTCTGGACTCTCGACTTCTTTCTCAGTTGGCTTTGATGTGCTTGAGGATGTGCTTGTTCTAGTAGTAGTAGTAGTCGTAGTAGTAGTAGTACTGCTTCCTGCATCTAGTAGGGTAAAGACTGTTGTAACTTTACTCTTTGTTGGCTCCTGAAACATGTACAATTCTTTCCATTTTAATGATCGATCTCCACATACACGGAATATTAAACGACGATAATTGTCTTTGAAGTCTTCGCTAGAAATTCTTTAGTGCTAGCTTTATGGGAGCATAAATTGAGAAATGTACCTTGTAAGAGCTAACATTATCTGGTTTTGTTTCATCTGCTTCTATTATTTTCTTTTTGCGTTCTTTTTGTGATTGAGAGCGTTGTTGAGCCTTGTGCCTGTAGCAAAGGAAAATGGAATAACGAGACCTTGAATTTCAGATCACTTTAATAGAGATTTAAGCTTGATATTAGATGATTCAGGCTATGTAATGAGCTTAAGGTACCAGGACAGGAACATGAAACTTTTTGTGAAAAATAACTGTTGTTTTGTTAATGTAGTGTTATAGATAGGGCTTATATTATTTTTGCTGCAATTTGTATAGTTTTTCTTGTGATGTTCGTGAAGAAAATGGACTATGGATCTAACTCAGACGCAAAAGCTAAGTTTTGAGGTACGGATTGTCAAGGACCATATGAAGAGATTACAAATCATAACCCTCAACTACTGCCTGACTCTATTAACACAGAATTCTGACATTTCAAGAAGACGATTTGGACGTATAAATAAGCTCAGTTACCTTCTCCTCTCAAGCTTTAACACTGTCTCAGGATCCTCCTTATACACTACAGGCAGCTCCGAGAGTTCACATGCCAAGGGGCTCGTACGAAAGAACTGCTTTGAAACATTTTACAGAATCAAGAGACGATAAAACTTCATTTAACAAACACTTCTCATCAAACTTACAGTTAGCATGACATTGAATTTTGTATGTTATTTAACATTTACCTCATCTTGGAGAGCTGAACTTGCAGAACCCCGATTTGCAGGATCTAACGCAAGAAGAACGTTTAGAAGCCTCCACGAAGATACAGGAAAGTGCCCGAAAGCTTCCTTTTTATTTGACCTATAGGTATAAGGTGGTCTGAAGGTAGTTGAAAGTTTTGTTTTCCTCCAGTAATCCTCAGTAGGTGTACCGCAAAGCTTGAATATCTTGTGCAGCTGCTCCACCTAAAGCATATTTCAAGGATTATAGTAGTATCATTTAGGATATGTTTAATCAAATGACAATTTGATGAGTAACATTGGAAATTATATCAAAGTTAGGGTAGTACCTCGGTGCGACCAGGTAGAATAGGTCTGCCTGCAAACATTTCAGCCATGAGGCAGCCAGCACTCCAAAGATCAATACCTATTCCATAATCCGTAGCACCTAATAGTAGTTCCGGAGCTCTGTACCAAAGTGTGACAACTCGACTAGTAAGAGAACGCTTTTCTTCAGGATTGAAGTAGTTTGCAAGTCCAAAATCTGCAATTTTTAGCATCCCATTTTTGTCAATCAACAAATTAGATCCCTTAATGTCTCGGTGCAAAATACCCCTCTCGTGGCAATGCTGCAGCCCCGCAAGCAGCTGCTGCATGTAACATTTTATCTGCATAGAGACAAATGCTTTCAAGATCATCAATTGCAATGGCAAACATCAAGAATTGAAAAGAATGGATTGAAAATATACTGACCTGTGCTTCACTAAGTCTCATATCAGGCCGAGATATTATGCTAGTAAGATCAGACTGCATATATTCGAAAACTATATAAAGACTATATTGCATTCTGGAGGTAGCCAGTCCTTCAAGCTTTATGATATTAGGATGGTCCAATTTCTGCAATATCATGATCTCTCGAGCCATGAACTTTATACTCTCCGGTTCTGTGGTATCAAAACGAACTTTCTTTAAGGCAACAATCTTCCCTGTATCCCTATCTCGCGCTCTATACACATTGCTATAGGTCCCCGAGCCTACCTAAAATATCAAAAGCTTGCATCAAATTCATTTTCACTACTCAGCTTTGTTCTTTACCATTGCATCCAAAACATTCTCAAAACAAAAAGATAGCACAAACTCAATCTAATTTAAGCCTGTTGTTTCTTAATTACACAAGAATATTTATTGGAAATGTCCTCTGTCAAAGCTAGAGTTAAATATTGTTGGGTTTTTTATGTATTTAATTAACATATTAAATACTTAAAAGAGGGTGAATGGGAAATGGAGGGAAATGAAATTTTTGAGTGAAATTTTAAGTTCCCCTTGGTAAATGGACATTGTCCCATATTGGAAGAGGAAAAGGTTTTTTATGGGTATATAAGCAATCGCTCTTCTTGTAGCTCTTAAAGAGTTGAGAAGAAGGCAAGCCTCGCGCCATCGTCGGCCCGGCTCGGATTCGGATTCGGTCAAATGATCGATTGATTGATTAACTTTTTGGACCAAATTTATTTGTTAATAGTAAAATATTAACAGAAATGTTATTAAATATTTGTTTTAATAACAGAATATTAATATTAAATCCAATCCGTTTTTCTGTTTTGGTAACAGAAAATTAACTACCCTCTTCAATTTTTCCTCTTTATTTTCCCTCTTTATTGTTGAGTAAATGGCCATTTACGTAATGGCATTTATGCTGTGGCCGTTTTGCATAAACAGCCATTCTAAAGAGTTGCACCTCTTCAGATTTCAGCCCAACTTTGGCTATAAATACAACACTATTCTGCTCAGAATTTCACTACGATTTTTTGAGTTTCTTCTCCTTCTTCTGCATACTTTTAATATCAAATAAAGCAAAAGTAATTTGCTACCGAACTTTGTGTTCGCTGAAACACTGGGGTTTGAAGTACCACTACACTAGTGTGTAATTCGTTCTATCCTGGGAGGAAATAATCCATAACCTTGGGTACTAGAAGGGATTAAATTCCTTAAGGAAACACTGTGAATTCAGTGGGCTCGAATTGGTTTTCTGTCATTTCTGTTTATGTTCAGTTCTGTTTATATTCATTTATATTTCCAGAATTATTCTACAAATACAGTATACTAACAAGCTTAAGGAATTTATCATATCTTCTGTATTTGTTCTTACTGTTTCTGGAAAGTAAAACCTTTGTAGTTTTGTACTCTATTGGAGATTAAAATCTACGTGATTTTAACGGTTGTGTCATTCTTTTACAGAAATGACTAATGATAACGGAAACCAAGTTGTTCCGATGGTAACTGCCAATGCCTCAAGGAGCCGAACAACACCGGCAGCATTGACACCGGCGGAGAAACCCAAAAAAAATTTCGGGATCGATTTCAAGCGCTGGCAGCAAAAGATGTTCTTCTATTTGACTATTCTAAGTCTCCAGAAGTTCATCAAGGAAGATGTTCATGTGCTGTCCGATGAAACTCCAGAAACTGAACGCTTTCTCGTGATTGAGGCGTGGAAGCATTCAGATTTTTTGTGCAAGAATTATATTCTAAGCGGGCTGGAGGATACTTTGTATAACGTCTACAGTGACGTGGAAACGTCAAAGAAACTGTGGATTGCGCTTGAAAAGAAATACAAAACCGAAGATGTCGGGTTGAAAAAAGTTTGTTGCTGCAAAGTTTTGGACTACAAAATGGTAGATAGCAAGTCTGTTATTACCCAAGTCCAGGAATTGCAAGTGATTACTCACGATCTCCTTGCTGAAGGTATAAATCAAATTAATATTGATGTTGGAAGTAGTAATCTTAGTATTTTTACTAACAGAAATTTCATTGAAGGTTTTGTCATCAATGAAGCATTCCAAGTAGCAGTGATGATTTAGAAGTTGCCTCCTTTGTGGAAGGACTTCAAAAATTACTTGAAACACAAACGCAAGGAGATGTCCCTTGAAGATCTCATTGTTCGGTTGAGAATCGAAGAGGACAACAAAGCTGCTGAAAAGAGAGACCGTGGGAACTCAAGAATAATGGGAGCAAATATTGTTGAAGAGAACAAAAAGAGGAAGAAGGCTTCTGGACCGAAATACAACCCAAGCAAGAAGCGGTTCAGTGGAAACTGCTACAACTGTGAAAAAATCGGATACATATCTACGGAGTGTCGTGCTCCGAAGAAAGACAAGAAGAAAGGTCGAGCAAACATGGTTGAAAAGCATGATGATGTTGATGACTTATGTGCCATGCTTTCCGAATGCAACTTGGTGGGCAATCCTAAAGAGTGGTGAATTGATTCTGGAGCCACTCGCCATGTTTGTGCTGTTAGAGAAGCTTTTGCTACTTATGCTCCTGTTGGACCCGATGAGACGATTTCTATGGGAAAAGCTTCAAAGGCCAAGATTGAAGGATGTGGGAAGATATTTCTCAAAATGACTTCCGGCAAAGTGGTGACTTTGAACAACGTCCTTCATGTTCCCGAGATTAGGAAGAATTTAGTCTCTACTGGACTTCTTGTTAAGAATGGTTTCAAATGTGTTTTTATTTCCGATAATTGTAATAAGTAAGAATGAAATGTTTGTAGGAAAAGGTTATCTCACTGAGGGCCTTTTCAAGCTGAATGTAATGGTTGTTGAAAATAATAATAAAATTTTAGTTTCGTCTTACTTACTTGAGTCAAATGAATTATGGCATATACGTTTGGTTCATGTCAATTATAAAACCTTACGAAAAGTGATTAATTTGGAAGTATTTCCCAAGTTTGAATGTGACAAATCAAAATGTCAAGTATGTGTGGAACCTAAGTATGTTAAACATCCTCATAAGTCAGTTGAAAGGAATTCAAATCCTTTAGACTTAATTCACACAGATATTTGTGACATGAAGTCAATATCATCTCGCGGTGGAAAGAAGTATTTCATAACTTTTATTGACGATAGTACTCGATATTGCTATGTTTACTTACTTAATAGTAAAGATGAAGCAATAGACGCATTCAAGCAATACAAAAATGAAGTTGAAACGCAA
>NW_017670751.1:0-2772 GCF_001879085.1 Nicotiana attenuata
TGCCGCATCGGTTTCAAGCCAAAGGCAGGCTTACCCCAAGTCTACAGGGACCGCTCATGGTACCGAGGCTGTTGTCCAAATGGTTCTGGGTAATTGACAAATGTAGAAGGCAAATGTGTGGATATGGTTAGTAATTCTGGTGCAATAAAAAATGTTACCTATAATTGCGCAGTTTGTACTTGGCATGTTTTGGAGATTGAAATGACGAAGGCATTTTGTTCTGCTATCCAAACACTTTATCCTTTGTTACCCCTTTGAGCCTCGGTTATTTTCTTGCATACCCCTCTTTCGGAATCAATAATAAAACTCGTAAGCCCGAGCGGGGAAAGAAAATGGAGAAACAAGAGAAAAACAGTGAAAAAGGAAAAAAGGAAAAGAAAAGAAAGAAAAAAAAAAGAAGAAGAGAAAGGAAGAGAAAAGGGAAAAGAAAGGAAAAAGAAAAAGAAAAGAAAAGAAGGAAAATATTTTTCAAAAAAAAAAAGGAAAAGAAAAAAAAGACAAAAAGAAAAGAAAAGAAAAGAAAAGAAAAGAAAAGAAAAGGAAAAGAAATGAAAAGAAAGAAAAGAAAAGTGGAAGAAAAGGAAAGATCGCAACAACGAACGTAGTTTTATCGCCTGAACTACGTTTGACTTGATCCCGAAAGGGTACGTAGGCAGCCTCTCTCTGAGGTTCAGTCACACCAAAATAAAATTCAAAAGTCCCCAAGAAAGAAACTGGGGCAGAAGTTGTGGTTGTTGTAAGAAATCTGATTCCGAAAGTTGTAATTTTGAACCCATGTTGAATTGTGTTGAGCCTTTGATACCCTTTCTTCCTAACCCTGTCCAAAAGCCTGCATTACGGTCCAAAGAAAGACCTTCTGATCAATCTTCGAGAGACGCCGAGTAAAGCGAGTAGAGGTGAACCATATCAGGGGCAACACTCCAGTCCAAACAAGGGAAATGAAGAATGAGAGAGTCTTGATGATAAATGCCCTCACGGGCACCATAAGGCAAAGTAAGCTGAGAGAAATAAAAATGAGAGAGTCTTATTGGTGAAAACCTTCACAGGCACCATAAGGCGATAGCGAGGTGAGAGAAAGACCAAATTGAGAGAGGCTTGATGGTGAAAACCTTTCGGGCACTACAAGTCGAATAAGGATAGTGAGTCAGATTGGATAAGCGGAGCATTGAAGCCCAGTTTCACGGTAAAAAGGCACGACAAGAGTTGAACATCAGATTTGCTTAACAGAATAGGCTGCAGGTGCATGTCATGGTCGTTAGAGTTGGTATCCACATCCGATAGGTTTCTACTTTGTAGTTTTCTTGTTAGGAATCATCTCTTCCCATTGTCCTCTACTCTGTTCTTTTTGTTTTGTTTACTTCCTCTTCTTGAGTATGTCTGGTCAGAACAAGTAAGAAATGACTTCAAAATTTGCCACCAGCTTTCCAATTGCACAAAACGGGGTCTGGTTAACACATCAAAATGTCACAAGTCAGGAAAAAACAACAAGCGCATTGAGCTAGTAACGATCAACATGCTTTGGGATCCTTGTGAAATACAAAGGTTTGGTACATATCAATTCATGAACAATGCAACAAGATGGAAGGTGCTTGGTGAACGGATCAGAGATATTTCCTGTGGCAAGATTGACAAAAGGTGGTTGATCAGTGACAAGCAGGGTCTTCAAGTGGAAATCAAAGTTATCAGGGCGAGTGAAGGAACAATAGACCTCGAGGCCAAGGCCAGTGATTTAAATCAGGAAAGAACAACATGCGCGATAGTTGGCAACAATCAATATACTTCAGAAGTTCATGTGAAACACAAAGGCTTGGTATATGTTGAACAACATGCGCGATAGTTGGCAACAATCAATATACTTCAGAAGTTCATGTGAAACACAAAGGCTTGGTATATGTTAATTCATGAACAATGCAACAGATGAAGGGTTGGGTGAACAGCTCAAAGGTATTTCCTGTGATAAGATTGATAAAAGGGTGTTAAACCAGTGACGAGCAAGACTTTCCAAGCAGAAGTCAAAGTTATCAATGCAAATGAGGGAGCCGTAGACCTTAAGGACAGGGCCAGTGGTTTAATGCAAGAAGGAACGACATACATTTTAAGTGGGGGGCAACTGACGTGCTTTGGGGATTCGTGTGAAATACAAGGGTTTAGTATGCCTCAATTCATAAACCACGCAACAGATGAAGGGTGTTTGGTGAACGGGTCAGAGATATTCTCCGTGATAAGGGTAATAAAGAAAGTGGCTAGTCAATAAACAAGCAAGATCTTCAAGTGGGAATCAGTTATTGGGGCAAATGAAGGAACAATAAACTCAAGGCCAAAGCCAGTGGTCCAGAAAGAACATCGTATACACAAAGCAGGGACAATAGACATGCTGCGGGATTCATATGAGATATGAGGATTGGGGAGATAACCATTCATGCAATGCAACAAATGGAGGGTGATGGGCCACCTTCGAAGTTCAAGGCCACAAACCAACCACCACATTTTAAACTCACAAGTTTCCGTTGTTTGAAACAGGAACAAAGCAGTGCAAGAAGGTTGGTTCAACAGTAAGGGAACAGGAACATCAAACAGTAATACGAGGAAAACCCGTGGGTCATCGAGATCAGAGGGTTGAAAGTCAATTGGGAAATCGTGGCAAGCCAAAGCAAGTCCAGGAAGCAAGTCAGGGTGAAGTCGGAAGTGGGAGCATGGCCAACAGGAATGCCAGCAGCTAGTCACCATTTACATTAACAGTTTCCTTTGATTGAAACAGGGAATACTTCTCAA
>NW_017670751.1:3519-4941 GCF_001879085.1 Nicotiana attenuata
GGCGCCACTGAAGAACACGGGAGAGTTTTTCAAGATTCTGCAATCAGCAATCAGGTGCCCACCTGGAAAACAAGGGAATATATTTCAAATCCAGCAACCAGGAGCCCGCCTGAAGAATAGAGGAACATTTTGCAATTAGCAGCAGTTAAACATCACCCAGAAGAACAGTGAAACATCCACACTCACAGTGCAAAACAACAACGCAAGAACTCCAGTAAAAGATCCAAGTTCAAGGCAACACAAAGAGCAAGTTAGAAGGCATAGATAGGACTTTTTGTAACACATAGTTTAGACTAGCTTCTTTATTTTTGACATGGTGTAATAAGGAGGTCAGCAAGCAGTAACAGCAACAACAGCAGCGCAATCACAGCTCCTGGTAGTCCCAGCTACCAAACCTTCCCGAACTACACTGACCTGATTCCTGTTTAGCCCAGGATATGTAGGCAACCTCTGAAGCAGGGTGCGGTCAAGTTTTTTTTCAAACCGCTTCACACGGAATACGCAGGTGGGCAAAAATCGTTCATTTCTGCTCACTTATCTTTGCACGAAAACTCTTCGTGTTTCCGGGCAAAGAGGGGCAGCTGTGAGCATGTGATTTTTGCCCTAAGCAGTAATTCCCAAAATTTCAAGCAAAATAATTTTCCTAGTATTTTATAATTTTGTGTGAGTTTTGTGGCATTCTTTGGTAATTGGTGCATTCATTTTACGCATTTAATCCATAAAAAAATACCAAAAATATGCATTAGCATTTAGGGATTTAATTTCATAATTTTAGTTAATTGGTCTTAGAATAAAATATAAAAAAAAATTGCAAGAAAATAGTCTTTTGCACTACTAGTTTTGCATTTGTGTCAAAATAGGTTTACAAGTAAATTTTAGGAATTAAAATAGCTTAATTTAGGTCTTTGCTTTGTTTAGGCATTTTATAAAAAATCAGAAAAAATAAACAAATACAAAAATACAAAAAATGTATACAAAAAAAGCAAAATAAGAAAATAATACAAATTGCCCGGATTGGGCTGCTTGTATTAATCCAAAAGAAGAACACCCAGCCCAAGCTTGCCCAGGCCCAATTCACCGCCCGGTCCAGTCCCTCCCATAACAAAACGACGTCGTTTTGACGTCGTTTAATCACGACCGTCCATCTCCCCATATCCAATGGCCCAGCTTTAATCTTGAATTTTACATAAAAGTGTCCGAATTATTCAGAAATTTTGAGACCAAACTCTTCTTCCTCGTACAAAACCTCAACTCTGCCGTCCTCCACCCTACCCCGCCCTAGCCCCACCGTCCCTCCACCCTACCCCGCCCTAGCCCCACCGCCCCTCCGCCGTCCGCCGCCGGCCGGAAATCGTCGCCGGCGGCGGCGATGCTCCGATGACCACCAAATTTACACCCCAGATTCCCCTTTTCTTCCTCTAC